>NW_022170596.1:20528832-20542764 GCF_008802855.1 Photinus pyralis
GGTCAGCTGCATGAAGTTAGCAGACCCCTTTTTACGACGTTTTGAGCTGTTGCACTTTGAGTACTAACGTTTATATTGGCGGCCCTAACGAGCACTAACGCTGCTAGTTTAACTAGTGCAAAGATTGAATCGATTTTCTCAAATGGGTCTGCTGGCATGAAGTTAGCAGGCCCACAAATAGTTTTTAAAAATAGTAAGTTTCCTTTTATGCACTAACGATTTCTTCAGCGGCACTAACGTGCACTAACGGAGCACTAACGATATGAGTAAGTAGAACTATGGTCTGCTGTAATAGGCCTGCCAAGTTCATGGACATAATAATCTGAGGTATCGAAAAATCTAAAGGAATAGAATGCAACTGAATAAGTCAAAAAAACATATTTAACCTGAAGTACCTTATGGATCTAAAAAATGTGAAACATCTGAAAGAATTTGAAGACACTAAAAAATTGATTCCTAACTGAAACTGGAGAATGGGAAGGATCTGAAGAAAAAAACTATTTTCAAAAATTCGAAGAATTTGAACCTGGTCAACCGAAATAAACTCAAGAACGAATGTGAAGTATCAAGAAAGTCAAAACGAAGAGACCGAAAAAACGAACGATCGATCCGAGGAAACTAATGAATCTTACAATTCTCAATGTAGAAAATCTCATAGATTCTAAAAAGTGTATAAAAATCGTAAGAATTTTACGCTCGGAAGAATTATGAATTTACTACAATAAAATTTCTTGAAGGACTGAAAAATTCAAAGCAACTTAAAAATCTGGAAAGATTAGAAAGATCTAAATAGGTAATAATCCAATTTTACGATCGGAAGAAACCGAAGAAGTCGTAAAATAATAAAAATCTGCAGAATTTCAGCATACACAATCCGAAGAAAACTGAAAAATGGAAAGATTCAAAATCCGAAGATTTTGAACATTCCGACGCATCTGAGATCTGATGAATCTGAACAAACCAAAGAACCGAGTGGATCCGAAGAAACGCAAGAGGAGCAACCAAAAAATTTCAAGAATCAGAGAAAACCTAAAGATCAGAAGAGTACGAATAATCTGAAAACTTCGAAGCATCAGATGAGCTCGTAGGCTCCAGATGAATTGAAAAAAAAAACTAAATAATCTCAAGAGTTTGAATTATGGATCTACTACAATAAAAAAATCTTGAAAGTCTGAAAAATTGAAAGTAACTGAAGAATCTAGAACAATAGAAAGGACCTGAAGATACTGAAGAATCAGAAATATCCAAATAGATAAGCATCGCTAGGTCTTCTAAGAGACAAAAAAATTGAAAAAATCTGGACTCGGAAGAATCTTAAGAACCTGACCTACCCTATATATCTGAAATATTTCGAAAATTTGAAGAAATTTAAGAATGGGAAGGATTAAAAAAATAAAAAATGAAGGATCAGAAAAGACAAGAATCCGAAGAAACGAACGGATTCGAAGACACTAATGGATCTTAAAAATCTTCACAATCTAGAGAATCTTATAGTTCTAAAGAATGTGCAGAATCATAAGAATCGCAAGAAATGTTATGGATTTTATGGATCGATAGCACTCGAAGAACTGGAAAAATTATTATAATAAGTATAAAGTGCGCAGATAAAGTGCATATATGAAAAACAAAAATAGTAAGTTGCACGCAATTATTATTCGTCTTTAGCTTCTTGGTAAATAAGGGAGGAGGAAAGCTCTTTATACATAAACATTTTATGGCTACCTGGCGCACATTTTCCCGTTGTAAGTACCTACCCTTCGCCATACTTCATTTTAAAGATAGTTTTCACATCACAGTAAATCACTAGTTGTATAAAGAACTTGGTCAACAGATTCTGCTGATATCTAGAAGATAACTATCCACGATTGCTGATAATTTACTTTCCGGATAAGAGAGAGGTAGATGAGGTTAGACATAAATGACTTTATAGGACGAGCAATGTCGTAAACACTAGACACTGAACTAGATACCCAGTATCAATAAATTAATTTTGTCTTCCATCCAGAATACACACAATATAAATGTATTGATCAATTGAATACCCTAGAAAGAGAGTGCACAACGTGATATCTAATATAATATACGAGTTGAGAGACGTCATGTCCGTTCTTTCCAACGTTATTCCGTACTCACGTATTTCGATCACCGTCAGGTAAAAATACTTCTAATAAAAGCTTGTCATTTTTGTATCCGGAACTTTTTTCCAGGACAACTGAAAAAGCACGTACTTACGTAGTAAGCGTCAGAATTCCAGATTTTCCTTGAAAAGAATAATAATATCACGCAAAATCAGATAATCTCATAAAAGATTCACGCAGGAGGTTTTTTTCTCCGATAAAAATATCCGTTCGTATTGCAGGAGATCTCAAAAACAAAAGACTAAAACCACAAAAGGAAACTCGGATAAATTTATACGAATAATTAAAATTTTAATCGGGAGCTGTGCCGTTGCCAAGCGAAAAGTAATTTCCTCTAAGATTCTTATTTGAATTTGATCAATTCAAATTATGAAAATTTATATTACACGATTTTCATTACGAAGAGATAAAGTTTCTATTTGAACAAAGTTACTCGGTACGTTACCAATAATGGATGCGCGACCTTTGAGATTTTAAACCGATACAGGATCAGTTTCAGTTCCATTTATAACAATATTCGTTTCGTTGTACAAATAATTAAATTTCAATTTAGAAAGTGCGCTTTTTACACTAGAAATAAAATTTGTTCCTCTATTATTGATCACTAATATTGCTATCATTGATAGTTTATGGAAACAAATGCGTGTGGGTTTTTATATAAATGTGAATTGACGTTGTGCCAGATCAAGTCCACGTCAAAATCTGAGCGTGTAAATTAAAATAAAAATGAATCGTCCGGTGTTAATTTAAAATAAATGAAATAGAAGACGTTCAATCCGTTCCAAAAGTTTTTTATAGTGAAAATTCACTGTTAATATTGAGAATTTAATTATGTAACTAAACGTTACAATTGAACCGCGGGGGGAATGAGAGTTTTATGCTTCAGTTTACATCATACAACATTCAGAAATACAATTTTGTAACTTCATTCAATATAAATAAATATCAACGAGCACTTTTAATATCGAAAACCATTTCTCGTATTAAGAACAATTGTAGAAAGCCATTCTGGCCGATAAACTTTCGGAGTATGTCTCCTAAGGGACGTATATGTGGGTAGTGTTGAATTACAGGATCGGCGATGCTCGCAGGTAGAAAAATTTGTCTGTATTTTTAGTAGGGAAACTTTACCCGACTTTAATACAGTAAACATCGATTTTTCTCACCGACACTTATTATAAATAAGGGTGGAGACGTCATGTATGTGTTTTGATTAGTGTTACATAATTCAGAAAAGAGATCTTAGTTTAAAGGTAATGAAAAACTCAGTATGTGGTACATGGGTACAAAGTGACGAGTTCCGTTCAAACAGAAAAGTCAACGGTGTCGCGTCTAGCGACCGTACTCGACTATGATCGATAGGTGAAGCAAAAGTCGCGGATACTGTCGACACTTAGAAGTGCTAAATTGTTCTGTTAATTCCAATCTAAAATTCCCGCACGTCTCCTTTGATAATATTACGGCCATGTTATGATGGGTCACAGGGCAACACGAGCGAGCTTGCGAGCGAGTGGAATAAGTGACCCGATTGAATAAGAGTTATTTGTGTTTTACATAGTTCGTTATGTCATTGCAAATGTCTCCGATTGTTGCATGGATTTCGAAATCTGTGAATTCTTTATTTATTTACCTAGCTATGATGATGCTATCAAACAAACAAACTGCTTGACTGTCAAATAACTGCTAATGTATAAGTACCCACTTTGACGTAATTCTGTATTTTCGACATGAATCATTTTAATGCAAAGGTTGTTTCCCTAGACAACGAAAGAAATATGAAATGTGCATAAGTCAATTGATTTTAAGGAAGAAATTAGGGCAATATCGAAAAAGATTCAAAAATAATTAATAATAAATAAATGATGATGTATGTCTGTTTTTGTAGACATCTGCAAACAGTGATTTTTGAAAGATTATTAAATTTTTCCAAAAATTTAGAAAAAAACATTATGTTTAATAAAAAGAATGCACAATTTTTAGAACAGTCCCTCATTGTAATAAAATATAGTGTTCTATTTACAATACAATATTTGTAGAACACCCTGTATATTTAAAAATATTTTTTAGTTATACACAATAGACTATCAGTTTTTGTAGCATCACGCAGTCAAACGATATCGTACTAATTGGACTCAATTGGACAAATATCTTAGAGGTAAACATTGAGAGGGTTAGTTTTTCGAGGAAAAATTATCCCGAAGCGCATATTTCTGCGACAGTTGAACTTGAGCATTTATGTTTAGTCTAGGAAAAACTAGGGTGACTTCAAACGTTACTTACATCTTTGTAGGTAGTTTTCTTCAAATCCTGCTGAAACAAAAAAAAATGCTATTATTTATTAAGTTTCTGATACACTATATAATTTTTATATTATAAACTCATATATGAGGGTTAATAATAAATGACTGACTGACAGATTTTGTTGGACTCGATATGATATAAAGGCTCAGTTAACTCTACATCGTTTGGGTGTAACAATTGAACTTTTAATACATACCTACCAACTACGAACGTGAACAACAAAGTGCCCTATTTACTACTCGCACGTTAGTAAGGAGGTATTGTATTGAGGTAGAAATACACATTTTCAAGCACCAGTTTTTAACTGTAATGCGGCTATCTGTGTCTACTACTTTAAAATGTTATGGATGTGGTACTCCCGAACGTACTGCAGGCAATTGCCCCAAATGTAAGCCTAAAAGGACTAATGGAAACTTTATTTGGTGTAGATTTTAGGCAACAAACTATACCAAGTAATATGTACTTCTTTGGAGTTTTTTGACAATTGCTCACTGTCAAAGGCTCGTAGCTGGAAGCCAATGCGGTTTTTGGAAAATGAAAATGTTGTAGAAAATTTTATGAGCTTTCGATTTAGATTAAAAAAACGTTTTTCTACGACCCGCAATTTTTTATATATATTATGCTAAAAACCGCAAAACTGTACCTTCAACCCCCTCCCCTCCCCCCGGCGGCACCGAAATCGAAACTTTATTACACAATGATCAGGGGACTTTCAACCACACATTCCCGAAAAAATTGGAATTAGGGAGAGAATTTGTAACATAAGACGGCTGGTGCCAATATTAATTAAATAAGGCCGATTCCTCATAGCATAGCAGCGCGGCGTGGAGGTGCAAATGCAGCTCCAAAAAATATTCACATTTTTTTAAATGGTACAGTTCTGTACAGTCTGTTCCGAGGTCTGTTCTATTAGACAGTCGGAACAGTCATAAGTTTCGGCGCCGCTCTTCTAAATAAATACTGCACATTTGACGTATATTTTCGTGTCCGTACCCCTACTATACCTTACAACACTCAATTTTTATTCATTCTCGAAATTTAATTTCTTTTTTTTTTGCTAGAGCCTATGTTCAATTTTGAATGTTAGCTTTGAACCCCCTGTATTTATTTATAATAAAAATGTCGGCACAGCCCACTAAATCTGATTTGTCAAAAATGTTTCCAAAACTTTGCTTTTAAAAAATTAAAGATTTGAACCGCATTGCATTATGTATGGGATGTTCGAGACAGCCCAAGAATATTTGAATTTCAAATTAATTATTTGTAGACCAAAAGAAGCATTTTTCTTGTGACCTGCACGTAGGAATAATTAGAAACTTATGGGCTCCCAGGTTCTCAAACGCCCATCAAATTAATTGTTCTCCCAAAATTCCCCCTCGTGTTTTTTCCACTCTTCTTTAAATTCCTCCGAAATACTCCTCTCAAATTCCTCCAAGCCTTACGCAATTACCCTACAAGCCGCCATTAAATTGTCCTCTTTATTTCTTGAGCTTCTTTTAAATTCTGCTTTAGATCCTCTCAAATTCCCATATCAACTTCTGCCTTAAATTGTCCTCGACTTCTTCCTTTAATTACCCTGATACCCTCTCAAATTCCTCGTAAGCCGCTCTCAAAATCCTCAAATTGTTCTCAATTACAATAACTTTCCTCATGCTTTCCTCGAATTGTTCCCCTTAAATTTGGTCTAAAAGTCATTGTTCTTATCACGTTACTCTTCAAATTTTCATAAAGTTCTTTTCTCAACGAGAATAGTTGTCCTAGTCCAGGAAATTGTAAATTAAACTAACACTAATAATGATTACTCTCAAATGAGAGCTGTTGCTCAACCGCTAGCATAATGCGTTCTCCTCCAACTTTATCACTTTAACATGCTACCCGATAATTGTTTATGTTGTGAAATTAATCTCGAACTTTACTTAGAGTTAGAGACTGGCGCACATAACAAACCGACAGACACGAGGAAAGTTTACAATTACGTATAAAAAAACTTAAGAGAAACGGTTCAAAATAAATGAAGTTGGAGAACTAATGAAATCTTATTCGATTAAACTTTCAAGCAAAAGCCGAAACCACTTAAGCTGCATTTCAGTATTGGCCGAACAAATTGCAAACGTATCGAATGACCCGAATCTGTTCGATAACTCTATCGCGTACCGCAATTAAATTTCAATCGATTTCTACAAACTGCAGCGAAGAAAAGAAAGTGAATTTCGAAACGAACATTTTCCCTTAAACGGCGCGGACAATTGAAAATCGATCTGATTAATAAAATGTGTAAGGGCGTACCAAAAACAATAAAGGGATTAAACGCGAGCAAAGGACTTTTATCGCTGTCGAATAACGAGAGACATTTAGGGAAAGCGTTTCCGGCACATCGTCCCTTAGACTTTTGCTACTCCCAACAGAGTTGTTTATTATGAAGCTAATTAAGGGGACATTAATTTTTAAACTAGCGACATTTAGGCTTCGCAAAGATCCACCAAAACGCGACGCATTGCAGACATATTCCACTTTTGTACGTATTTTGAAACACAATCCAAATGTAATTACATTATTTGACCGTATTTGTGGAAACAATAATTAAATTACAATGAAAATATAACCCATTAGTCAATCGCAGAGGTTGTATATTATAAAATTTCGTAAATTATTACTTGTGCATAAATTACGTGAAATAAATCCTTAATTAAAGGAAAATACATCGTAACAGCTGCACATTTTAGTTGGTGTACTCGATTACTGAATCAGTAATTCGCATCCCAAAGGAATTAACTAAAAGCTCGAAGATACTGTAACGGTAGCGTGTTCCTGAAATTTTAAAATCATAAAAAATTTTCCATTCGTTTCAGGCTTGGCACATTTCCGTTCCCACATTAATAAGCATTTATTTCTAGAGAAAATTTATGTACATTGTAAAATCAACACTGACCACGTTCCGTTTGCGCTGGGCCCCTTTCAGATTTTCGTTCCACACTCCAGTAGGGTTAAAGAGTAACTCGCGCGGACGATTGTAATTCGCTGTTTCCCCGTATGTTAGTGGTATGTCTTTTTCAGATACATCATTCCGATTCCGATTAGAAAATAACTTCTTTTTGTGCCTCCCAAAGTCTCGAGAGATATTGGAAATTCGGAAACTTGCGTGTGTCAGTTTTATGGATTTTAATTTAAAAGAAATTTCTCGGTAAAGTTAGTTTCCTAATTCTCTATAGACAACTTCGACTGCTTTGAAATAAGAAAGTTATTGGGGCACGTTTAAACAAAATGCTTTGATACAAATTTTATAAGTTAATACTTTAAAGTCATGAAAGAAAAAATTTTTCGTCAAATAATACGCAAAGTACTTTCTTGTTACATTTTTTCTTAGAATTTTTTTCTGTTGAGAGATTTTATATTTCAAGGTGCTGTCTAACAAGAAGCCGGCTTTACAATTTCTGTTTGAAAAAACTTTTGTTACATATATTTTGAAATTTCAGTCGGAAAATGATTTCATACTTTTTGTCGTTTCGCTGATTTAGTATGCGTTAAAAATGAGGATTTAATTTATTGTCTCCATAATTAACAAACTCAGATTTCAGATTTTTAATGGTTTTAATGGCTTCTATATGAAATACCCAAGTATCACAAACATTACAACAATAAACGAATGGTTATGTAGAACTGGGTTGGCCCAAAGTATAAACTTTCACTAGTTATTTTATTAGAGGGTGTCAGCCATAACTCTAGTCAAACCTCTAACCCTTCACAAGCAAGTTTGTTTGTTTGGCATGTGTCGTTCGTATTGAAAATGGGACGCGGTGCACGAAATAAAATGGACTACAGTACCTAACACAATATTGTTTCAATGGAAACGAAAGGTTAACCTAAGTTTGCTATTTTGGCGTCTAAGGACCGATTCTACATTGCAGGTATATACCGAGAAAAAGCTATACCTAGAATAAACGTGGATCGTTGGCGTCTTATGAGTCGGCAACCAACCGGTCAGATTAGTCAAAAAGGAATACAACATCTAGTTTTTCCCATTTGCGAAAATGCTCATGGATATTTTTTAATATGATCAATAAAATGTGAAAAGGTCCCTTAATGGTTTTTTTCCTATTCCACTACATACAGTTTTAAAATTCTTGAGGTTTTACCTAGATCCATGGGTAGAACCTTTTGTAAAGAAATATTTCCCATTTCTAAATGGGCTGTTGATAACTATTTTGCCCCTTCAGGGTTATATGGACTTATTTTAATTAATTTGTGAACATCCATATCTGATCGGTATCCCTGTAATCTCTGTTGAGTTATGATCGAGTTTGAAACGAGAATGTTGTTGGAGTCCACTACTTCCTTCTGAATGGGTGGGCGAATTAAGCAACGTACTCGGTTAGAAGCAGATTACGAGTAGAGCGAGACCCTTCAGGCATTAATCAAGTAACTGTATACCGAGCTCTGTGGCTTGGGAGATTTTTCTTTGTTTGATTTTAGGACTGGATGCGAGAATTGACCTCACTTCTTGGCGTCGGCGTTCCGTTTGATTCCAGGTAAGCGTTCCTATATTTTTTCTTACCTATACTTGGCAACACCAGTACGAATTTTTAAGCGAAATGTGGAAAATGGCTATGACATAAGTAATTAGTTTAATCGATCATTATTGACTCGGAATTTGTTCTTGTACACGTTTAGGAAATTCATATAAGAGAATATTTTGTGTCTTAATGTTTTCAATTTTGGAGAAAATTTTAATTGATAACCATAACGCTACATTTGGTCCTTCAAACCGGATAGTGTACATAAGACCCTAATGCTAACACAAGGATTCCGGTCCAGGACCCAAGACGAGATTATGGTAAGCAGCGAATTACCTGATATTTTAGAGGTCCATTACGAAACTACAAAGAACACAGTTCACCAAATCATGATAGCAGACTGCGAGAAAGAGTCACAACAGGAAAATCGCTGTTTAGATGTATGTTTGTATATCTACGAGCTAAACAAGAAGCCAGAAGTAAGCTGCATGGCTTATAGATCAAACAAAAGTCGCTAGGGAAGAAGAACTGTCCATGCAAAGCCCCTTGTTGAGTACGGACGAGGCCGCTCTCACAAACTTCTGAGTAATTGAAGAAGTCAACACTCCAGACGCAGGAAGATGATCTGCCACTGAAAGGAGAAGCGGGGGAATTAGAAAAGGAATACAGGTTCAAGGTTTTCCTGCAAGAGTATGAAGACATATGGTACTTTGAAATGTAGGGGAGGCACCTGCAAAAGACGACATTCCCCGCCATGCGGTGTTAAATGCGGACAGCTCCACCACAGCAATACGAGTGGTGTTGGACGCCTCATTCACTTCCAGTTTAGTGGAGGATCAGAACGAGAAGCTGAAAAAAACCACTTCCCCTAACCAAGTCAACAACACTCTCCAGAACTGATCCTTGCATCGCTTATCTCGCACGTGACATTATTTGTCGAAAAACCAATTATCCGATGACAATTTTTTATCAGTATCTGACCAGATACACCTTTAAACTCACGTAAAAATTTCGATTAAATAACGAAATAAATTAAACGAGCTTTTTACGATCATACGCTCTGATATTAGAAGAGTGAGTTTCCTTTCGAAGGAGTCTTAATCTTAAACTTTTTTAAACACTTGCGAGTGGACAGTTTTCGTTAGTGCTTGCAATGCCCTGAAATTAATTCGAAACCACAAATAATTAATCCGGTGAAAATAAATTGCTTAGTTTGCATAAATCTGAATCCAATGGAACAATTCTGCGGCTGGACGGAAATTGATCACTGAATTTCAATCAAAGTAAAAAATTTTATACACTCGACTATATAATGTTCCATAGAATAATTCATTAAAGGCTGAAGTTGTCGGTAAAAATAATATCCAACTGGTTACAATAAAAGAAGCTAAAATATTTAGCCGTAGGTGAACTCAATCCTGCCAGAAATCCTCGTGTTGTTTCAATTTAGAATTTCAATAGCGGTTAATCTACTAATTGTATAATAATTAGTCGATCAAAGTAGAAATACGGGCTAATTTCACATTTAAATGTTAACGCTATTTTCGTTAATTAAACTGAGCTCAAACGTTGCAACGTGAAGTGTGCTTAATTAAACTCTGCAACGCTCGAGATCGATTTGAGTGATTTTAATCGTAATGGATTACCTTTTAACAAATTTCCGGTTGTTTCGTGCATTTAAGTTCGAATTGCAAGTACTCCGAATTCTCTTGGTGTAAGGAATTTCGTATTCCATTTTCGGTGACCAACCAAACGTACACAATTGACCGGTTAGAAAAAGTGGAATATGCCAACAAATTACTGGAGAGTAGTTCGGGGGGATTATTCCAGGGGAATCCAGTAGTATGGCATACTAAAAAATTATTGTCGTAAGTGCGTTCCGGCAATTCCTGTATACTATGTAGGTTTACAATGACTTAAAATACACAGATAAGTTAAGATTACCCAAAGACAAGCTACCCTCTTTAAAGTGATACGTAGGACATACAAGTCGAAAGGTGCACGTCTTGGGAATTTCGAATTTTAGCGTTCGCTTCTGGTGAAGCTTGAAGTAGGTCGTTTGTTATAATTATATTAAAGTTCAAACCTTAGGGAAAATTTTGTATCTAGCTACTACACATATGACAATTGCAATAAATTTTGAGATTCGTACTCTTCCCTTATTCTCTACAATTTGGACAAGAAAATACCAGCAGTTATTTCTTGTTAGTATTTCCATGCAAGAAAGCACCCAATTATTTATCCATTTACTCTCGTACAACGCATAAATACGAAAGCAATTAATTCACTTCAGCACAAGACCCCCAAAACACGAAAGAAGTCTTTTTGCGTTTCCTTCTGTTAGTAAATTATTACGGAGGGAGCCGCAAAGACAAATATACTGTTCTTTTTAATAATTTGCAAAGGGTTGCGTAATTAGTCAGATTATTTTCGAGTTTCTTTTCGTCAACAAGTTTTTCTCATTAACTGTGCTTTGGGGGTTGTTATTTTTGCATTATTATGATTGGTTACATAAATAATGAAATATGATACCTTCGAAATGTCTTTCTTTGCATGCAGAATTCAAGTGTAGAAATTTCGACGTGATGGCCGTCATAAAACTTTATGTAGTTGGATGATACGAAAAAATCCCTTTTGTCATCTTTGAGCTCGGATAACGGATTCCGTTCTCCACACATATGCCGAGGTATGAGCATTACCATACAGTTTTAATAAAACCTATATAGCAAACGGTATTCTACCCCCTTTAAGTGGTTCTCCGAGTGTCTCACCTCATCCTTTGTGTTTTCCAGTGACATATCGCAGAATTGATTTACAGTCGAAATAGGCACACTCAAGGCGAAGATTCAATTTTTAATTACAAAAACTGAACTATATCAGCGCTCTATAATAGGGAATATGCATGTAATTTTTTTAATTTTTGAATCGCTTTTTTACATTTTTCTAACATAGTAAAAAGAGTAAACACTGTTAGAACAATTCAATTTAGCTTGTAAAATAATATTTAAAACGTTGACTTTATTCGATGTGTTTAAACGCCGCCACGTTTTCAGCGGGCCTTGGATGACGTCATAAGCCACGACCAGTATTTGTTTACTTTTACTGTTGATTTATTTTTAACAGATTTTCAGTTGTAATAGCTATTCAGACCATGGAAAAAGCTAAAAAACCATTTTATAGGTATTGTCTTGTACAAAAGTACAAAAACACTATTTTTTTTTTTTTTTTTTTTTGTATTGAGCTTCGACAGCTATGGTCATTAGCTCTTGTTGCTAATTTAAATGTTATTGTACATGTCTATTACCTTCAAGTACGACATTAGGTTATTTATACGCGACATACTAATAAAATTATCTCGATAATTATCACTAATGTTGTAATTGCTTCTTATAAGTTCTAAATGGCCACATTCAAAAATGAAGTGTACTACCGTTAATTCGTGTCCACATCTGGCACATATAGGAACTGGTTCTCTCTTCAGTAGGTATGTATGCGTTACTGCAGTATGGCCTATTCTCAATCTAATTAATTTTGATATGTCTGTTCTAGTGAGTGCAGGATTATCCCATTTAGCTATGGTAGGTTTGATGTTTTTAAGGTGAGTATTACACATATCCCAATCATCTTGCCATTTGGAAACAGTTACACGATTATATTTATTTTTCAAATCTTTGTGTTTTATTTCCGGTACATCGACCGCATCCTGTTTGGTTGCTTCCAGGGCTACCTTGTCAGCTTCCTCATTACCCTGTATGCCCACATGACTGGGGACCCATAGTAAGGTAATATGCTTTCCTTGATTTTCTAAGTATACGATAGATGAATGACACCATTGTGTTATCGTATCATTGTCACAGTTTACTATCGATTTTATAACGGACAAGGAGTCTGTTACAATGCAGAAGTGTCGATAACCCAGTGACATATCACAGTACTTCAGCGCTTGCCATACGGCATATTGTTCCGCATAGAAGACTGATGATAAATCAGTGTTTAGAAATATTCCCGATAAAATGTATTTTGCAGTTCCAAAAAGACGACTCCCAGAGCGTTCTCAATTTTTTTACAGTTAGTGAACCCTGAAACAACCTTTTTCAAAAATTGTGCCGTTGATTCTTGCAAATCGACGGGCTATGCAATTTTGTTTCAAAATCCGATTAATTTTCTTAGTTAACAAATGGAATAATTTCCAAAATATTAGTTCAGTAAGAATAGATCAAAAAATGGCAAATAGGGGAACTAAATCATGTATTACTAATTCCTTCGGAAATGTGTAGCAGAAGGTTCCCTGATCAACATATAATAAAGTCCCCCCGACTTCCGGGTGTGCTAGAGAGGTGAGGGGGAAGACCGTGGTTTTGATGGTCACATTGTATAGTTTTTTACTTACAATTCGAAAACGGTGCGTCATAGAAAAAAATTCTTTTCAATATAAATACAAGCTCATTAAATTTGCTACAACTTTGATTCTAGGTATACACTTTCTTAAAAAAACCACCGTTTTTAAGTTTTTGACCCACTAAGATTGAATATGTGGATTATACACATGCATGACCGTACTAGCCACCTCGATACGTATAGCCTTAGTATTACACTATGCCTATAGTAGGCGAATGGAAAGCTCTTGGAAAGACCTACAATAAAAAAATACATCCAAGTCCGAGTTCACGAGAAATCAGCTTTTGACTTCGGACTTGTTTTCGACACAACAAAAAATGATTTTGCATCGAACGATTCTTTAAAGGGTAAGCTTTTTAATGCTTCGATTTTACCAAAATGTATGATTTTTATTAATCAGAACGCCAAGGGCCTATTATAGAGTTACCTTCCTTGTTATATTTCGGGAGTTATTCAATTTGTTAGTTAACTAAAAAAAATTCCACAGACCATCAATTTGCAAGAATCATCGGGACAATTTTTGGAAATGGTTGTCTTAGGATTCCACCATCTGTAAACAAATGTAGAACGCTCTGGGAGTCACC
>NW_022170596.1:20542864-20690821 GCF_008802855.1 Photinus pyralis
ATATTTCAGCCTTGTCTCGTAAATAAGTAGAATAGGTAGTATCTCCGACGGCATCGAGTCTCACACAAATTCAAAGCAAATAAAAACCCCGCCCGGCCCTGCATACCTAATCCATCCTCTGAGGTTCCCCCGCATCGCATACCTTCAGTCTTCGTTTGTGTGTCGAGTCGACCGCTACGTACCACTCCGCTTTCAACCGTGTTGTTCATTAGATAAATAGGTTAATATGCCTAAGCACAGCCGTAAACGGCAACATTCTCGTAGTCGATCTAGAGAACGGGAAAATCGGCGTTTAGGAAAACGATTGGCCGAAATGCAGAGACAATTAGATGAAATTAGTAGTCGGGAAAAATGGCAACGTTTGGAGAGTATGGAGAGCTCTAGAGACGATGTTGCCGGAGAAGCGAGTGCATATTTTTCACCGTATGATAGTGATTTGTCGCCTCGCCACTCTGTTCGTGAAACAGTTAGGGTGGATGTCCACCAGTTAAACAGTAAGTACCAAATTGTACGTTTTTGGTGACGTACATTTTAAAGTGTATGTTTTTGGCAACATACATACTTGTTGTTTTTGGGGACAACATAATATTTTGAGTATGTTTTTGGTAACATACTTACCTACATTAATTTGTTGTTTTTGGTGACAACATACTTTAATGTTCAAAGTACCTATGTTTTTGGTAACATAAGTACATATATATATTTGTTGGTTTTTGGTGGCCTTTGTTTATTTTTAGTGAAAAAATAAACTTAATTTTGAAATTATGTTTTTGGCAACATATTTTTTGTACAACCTGCATGTATTTGTTGTTCGAGACATGATATTATGTGTTTTTGATAACACTTTAATATGCTTATTGTTCTGATTCTGTTTTAATACAAATTAGAAATTAACATGTCTCTTTTATTGCTTCAGATGATTCTGAACAGCAAGAAAATAATCCTCAGCCCCCGATCGTGCAATCAGAGGAAGCAAAAGGAAAATCTTTGAGTTCTGAGGTTTTGCAGATACTTGGCGATGAGCCAATAATTAAGACCGTCTTAGGACCTCCAATTTATGAGGCAGTAGTCCCTCGCTGGAGTAATATTTTACAGAATGGTTTAAGTGAGGAGAATATTCAAGTTCTTCTCCAAAAACATATAATACCCGAAAATTTTAAGTCTCTGGAGGTACCTCAGTTAAATCCCGAGGTTAAGGCAGCCTTAACTGCTCAAATACTTCGCAGAGATGAGCGCCTGGTGCGAAAACAGCAGTTTGTGACTGCAAGCATATCAGCAATTTCCCAAGCCTTAACTTTGATGCTAGCTGAAGAAGGGGGGGGCAACAACGTATATATGCAATACCTAAGTAATGCTGGCCGCCTATTGTGTCATTTACACCGTCTTGACACCATGACACGCAAAGATCTTATTTCTATAAATTTGAATAAGGATCTAAAAGATACGCTCTCTGCTGCGCCTACTGATAATTTTTTGTTTGGTCAAGCATTGGAAGAACGAGTAAAGGCTGCAAAAAACCTGGAAAAGTCAAGCGAGGAACTTAAGCAGGTTAAGCCGGAAACTGCTAAGAAACCTGTCAGTCGCACTCATTTAAACTCCAGGGGTCCAGCTCAGTTGCAGGGGAGCACCCGAGCTGGACAATATTACAAGAGACCTCATCCCTACCAACGCCAACAGCAGAAGAACCATCCAGATCAACGGACGGGAAGGAAGCCGAGGGAACTGCCCAAAACACAGATAGAGAGGTTCCGTCGACGTCGACGGTAAAGCAAGGGGTTAGTAGTGTATATGCCGGTAGATTAAAATATTTTGTAAATAAGTGGCATGAAATTACTAATGACAAATTTATTTTATCATATATTCAAGGTTATAGGTTGCCTTTTATTAAAAAGCCTATTCAAAAATATGGTTTTGTAAAAAATGGTAAATGGTCTGGTTCGGAAAAAAGTTCCATTAATTCGTCTATTGAAGACCTTTTAAAAATTGGAGCTATTAGTAAAGTAACACCATGTAAAAATCAGTATGCTTCAAAAATATTTTTAGTTCCGAAACCAGATGGAAGTCATAGGTTAATCTTAAATCTAAAATCTTTAAACAAATTTTTAAAAACTACACATTTTAAAATGGAGGATCATAAAACTGTGACTAAACTTATTCAAAAAGGCTCTTTTATGGCAACATTAGACCTTAAGGACGCCTACCATTTAATTCCAATTTTTAAACAACATAAAAAATATTTAAGATTTTATTTCAATAGTCAGCTCTATGAATATAATTGTCTACCTTTTGGTTTAAACTCTGCTCCCTTAGTATTCACCAAGATCATGAAACCAATACTAGCCTATTTAAGGAGCAGAAATCACACATGTGTACTATTTTTGGACGATTTTTTGCTATTTGGTAATTCCCAAAAGGAGTGCCATAATAATATCATGTCGACTATCAAATTATTACAAAACTTGGGTTTTATTGTTAATTACAAAAAAAGTGTATTATGTCCCTCAACTTGTGTTCGATATTTAGGATTTTTATATAATTCTACAACAATGACTGTTTCGCTACCTGAGGAAAAAATTTTTAAAGTTTTAAAATTGCTAAGAAAATTTTCAAATTCTCGAAATTGTCGAATAAGGGAATTTGCTAGATTTCTTGGTACTCTTTGTTCCATTTGTCCTGCAGTTAAATATGGTTGGGTTTATACCAAACTTTTTGAGCGTGAAAAATTCTTAGCTTTAAAAAAATCTGCAGGCAATTTTAATGCAAAAATGGAAATATCCTCTATACTCAAAGAAGATTTTAAATGGTGGCTAACAAATTTATCTACAGCTAATAATTCGATTAAAAAAGATTCTTATTGTATGGAAGTTTTTTCTGATGCTTCGAATACTGGTTGGGGAGGATATTGTAATGGGGAAAGAATACATGGTTTTTGGACCGAAAGTGAAAAAACTTATCATATAAATTATTTGGAGCTAAAAGCGGTTTATTTGGTTTTAAAACATTTTGCTAAAAATGCTTCAGATTGCAATATATTATTCCGAGTTGACAATACAACTGCCATGGCTTATATTAATAAGATGGGAAGTGTACAGCACCAATCCCTAAATAAATTATCTCGTATTATTTGGCAATGGTGCGAGGGTAAAAATATCTATTTATATGCCAGTTATATAAAGTCTAAAGACAATTTTGAAGCAGATGCACAATCCAGACTTAAATTATCCAAAGAAACCGAATGGGAAATAAGCAACTTGGTGTTTAAAGATATAATATCCACTTTTGGGAAACCAGAAGTTGATCTCTTTGCTTCAAAAATGAATGCTAAATGCAAGAAGTTTGTATCATGGTTGGGAGATTCAGAATGCATAGCAGTGGACGCTTTTACGATAAAATGGAACAAGTTTTTCTTTTATGCTTTTCCGCCATTTTCTGTTATTCTTCGTGCTTTGCAAAAAATAAAAGGGGAAAAAGCTAGAGGAATTGTCGTTGTGCCCTTCTGGACATCCCAGCCATGGTACCCACTTTTTACATCATTATTAGAATCAACACCTTTAGTTTTCGAGGCTAACGAACGTTTACTCTCTTTTAGGAACGTGCCTCATCCACTTTGGCGAAAAATTTCCCTGGTGGCAGGAGTGTTATCCTCCAAGCCCTGAGAGCTGGTTCAGTACCTGAAGAAGCTCTAGAAATTTGCTTAGCCTCCATTACTACCTCTACAATTCAACAATATAATTCAGGTCTTAAACTGTGGTGGCAATTTAGAAAATCTCGAAACATGAATGTTTATTCAGCCTCTGTCCCAGATATTTTAAAATTTTTTACTACTCAATTTAAAAAGGGAGCTACTCATACGTCTTTAAATTCATTTAGAGCAGCTCTTACTCAAATTTTGGGGCCAGAATTAACTTCTGATTTTAGAATTAAGAGATTTTTTAAAGGGGTCCATAGTCTAAGACCTACTGCTCCCAGATACAATTACACATGGGACCCCTCTATTGTTTTGACATATGTTAAATCTATGTCTAATGAAACATTAAGCCTTCAAGACCTCACATATAAATTAGCAATCCTTATTGCCTTGGCTACTGGTCAAAGAGTACAGACTTTAGCCAACATAGAAGTTGAAAATATTATTATAAATGAAAACAGAGTTGAGGTTAAAATACCTAAAAAACTTAAAACTTCAACCAAAGGTCGCATTCAACCTACTCTTCTTTTGCCTTTCTTTAATCAAGATAAGAAAATTTGTCCAGCTAGAACCTTAATTGAGTATTTAAATAAAACCAAAAATTTAAGACAGACGTCAAAAAATCTTTTTATCACCTTTAAGAAACCTCATAAAGATGTCACTTCTCAAACAATTTCTAGATGGTTAAAGGTGATTCTAAGGAAGAGTGGGTTGGATACGAACCAATTTACAGCTCATAGTACTCGCCATGCTGCGACATCCGCAGCTGCGCGAAAGGGAGTACCTTATGACTCTATTCGACTTGCAGCTGGCTGGTCGGAGAAATCCTCTGTTTTTGCCAATCATTATAACAGACCTTTGCTTCAAAAAGACAATTTTGCAACGACTGTTCTTAGTTGTTAGTATTATGATGAGTTTTTATCTTTAAGTTTCTTGTTTCTAATGCTAGTATAGGAAAATATTTTCCAGATTTGTTATTTATCATATTAAATAGGTACATTTTTATTAAGATATAAGTTATCTTGAAAAATAAATGTATAACCATATTATGTTGTTGCCATCCTTAGAATTAATGTTTATGTACATATCAATTCTAAGTGTGTGCCTAATATTATTCTGTTCGGTATGTTTAATTATTATTAATATAACATGTTTCCAATGAAAATTGTTGCAACTTGCTTTAAATAGCTACCTATTCTACTTATTTACGAGACAAGGCTGAAATATAATTAACAGATCAAACGAACTTACCTAAGTGAAGTTCGATCTGGATTATATGAAGCCTTGTCGAAGTAAATAAGTCCCTTCCCTACCCTATTATTTATTTCCCTTGGTTGCAACAATGTAGCTTTGAAGAAGACTGAAGGTATGCGATGCGGGGGAACCTCAGAGGATGGATTAGGTATGCAGGGCCGGGCGGGGTTTTTATTTGCTTTGAATTTGTGTGAGACTCGATGCCATCGGAGATACTACCTATTCTACTTATTTACTTCGACAAGGCTTCATATAATCCAGATCGAACTTCACTTAGGTAAGTTCGTTTGATCTGTTAATTATTAATTATTTTTAAATTTGAAATGGGAGCATTTTTTAATTAGAATTCGATATTAATTTTTGCAGATGAGTAACATGTTATCCGGTGTGATTCTATTAAATGTCAAGTTTTCGAGACTAATTACCTAGCGGTAGGTAGATCCTAACTGGATATAATCATTGAAACACAAAAGTATGTTGATATATTGTACAAGGGTAGCGCACTTTTTCATTCACTGACGGTACCTACCATTGCTGGTAATTTAAATACGGGATTATAAGCATTCCATTCGGATGAATGTAACTGCTCCTCGTTGCTCGGTATATCTATTGAAGTTTTTTACACAAACATAACAAAGTTACGTGAGTCAATTATATTTGCTGCAGACGCAGCATAATATACCTCTAAAATTTGAATTCCTAACCAAAACAGAATAAATAAGCTCATTATTAATACTTTAAAAATGGATTGGAAATGAACTACTGTGAGGCATTTTGTCAGAAATGAGGTCAAATAAAATATAATGTACCTATGGTATTTATTTATTTATTTATTATCCCTTTCTTGTTCTGGGCCGTCAACAGGCTTGCGCCCAATTACAGAGTGCATGATGCTTTTTAGAGATGCCTCTGCAGAAGGTATTAAGTTGTTCTATACTACTCCGGTATTTACCTTACGAATTAGGAAAACTGTTGAAGGAAAACCTAATTCGGAGTAGTGGGTAGAATGCTCGGAACTGGTCTCTAAGGTAATTTCCATCTCTGCCAGAGATGAAAAATTCACCTCAACCCAGGTTGGAACACCCGACCTCCGGATTTATAGCCCAACGCTCTACCACTGACCCATAAAACCGGTCGGGCAAACACGAAATATTATAAGATTCTTAAACCTATGTATAGAAATGTGTGTAGTGATTTAGTGATAGCCAACACAAATTTTTGACATCCGGTCATTGAAAGGAAAAAAAGAAGAAATTCTTACAAACTAAACTGGAAGAAAATCTTAAAAAATATAAAAAGATTAGGGATGAGACCGAACCCTTAGCCAAATAAGCAACCATGGATAGATTTTGGGAATAAAGAACGAAAACCATTCAGAAAACCAAAGGTTGTTTTGTTTTACAAGACAAGGAAGGATTTCGAGAGAGACAAAACGTAGATGAGATAAAAATTCTTGCTAATGAAACAGACATTATGGAACGAAAAGAAAATGAAGAAATAACAGAGAGGAAGAATACCCTGCAGGAACAGATGAATTTGCTATTCGCTTGATATCAGAACTAACCGCAAACTGACTTTACTTGCAAATACAACAGTAATTATTTTAAACACTTGACGTCACGTACATTAGAAAACTCCAATATGCCGCGGCAAAAAATTCGGGTTCGCACAAATGACCAAAAGCGGAAGGTGAAAGCTTCCCCTTTCTATTCAACAACTCATTCCTCTCTTTTTCATTTTTCACTTTTTCATTATTTGCTGAAAATACGCACAATTGTTATCTAAAGCGCAACACCTGCGACCATCTGTTTACAAATTACCTACTTCACTTTTTACTAGAGATTTAAATGAACTCTACAATTTATATATTTATATAAAATGGATACAATTCTTTAATTAATAGTAAGGCTAAATTGATATTTTAAGGTTTGAATGGGTAATCTGTTTCTTTTCAACAGTAGGAGTAGATGTGAAGCAAATGATTGCGCATTCTAATGACATCTGTCATTCTTATTAAAAATGCGACGCGGCGCCTGAGATAAACTGAAGTTCAGAATAGAAATCAATATTGTTTCCACGGAAACGACGGGAGAACCTAAGCTTGCTATTTTTGATATCTAAAATAAACTCATCCTTCAGAAGTTTTGTAATGATTTATATGGCTTCTGCTATAAAATAAAGTTTTATGTTATACAGGACAATAAACGGAAACTTACCATCTTTCACTCGCCTTGTATAACAAATAACTATGAATTGATGAATTGATTTACAATTGTGGTGTCAAATGATAATAATTATAATTTTGCTTTGTTTGTGTCTATGTCTATGTGTCTAGTCCGACTTTCTCTGGACCAAATACGAGGAGGAGGGGGGGGGGAGTGTTCGTAGCACTCCGCTCCTTAACGTGCTGAGATAAAATCCAAAATGACATAATAGTTATTTATTTTTCATTTGCCTATTATATGTCAATTATATCTGTCATATGTAATATATGAAGCTGTCTATTACGCCCAAGGGCATAATGAGAGGGCATAATGGATTGTCATCTCATTATGCCCTCAAACGGCATGTCAAATTGATTGACGGAGTTATATTATGTAATAAAAAAGATGCAACTTGATTCGTATGAAGCACAATAATCATGACATTTGTATATTGGAAATGCATTCTTTGGAACGATGAAAAATAAAATGTTGTATGCACCTCAGGCATTACTCAATATTTAACCCTCGGGCGACTTACAATCTCTGTCGCCCTCGGCATAAATATCGCCTTAATGCCCTTGATGCATAAATATTTTTAAATATACTTTTGGGACTGAAATGCTTTAAATTCCCGGCTCTTCAAGAATCTCAAGGACTAAAAGCTTCGCAGGAAGCCTTGGAAGATCGTAGACACAGTTTACGGCTCTTGGATACTCCCCACCTATACAAGTTTTACAATCTTTTATAAAAGCTCCAAAAGGCTTATCAGGACAAGGTTATTTAATAATCTTTTTAACGACTTAAAGCCCTTAAAGACTATGAAAGCCCATAAAAAATTCTCATAGACTCTAGAAGACCGTTGGAATCTATTGAAGGCTCTGCAAAACCTTTGCAAACTCTAAGAGAGTCTTAAAGGATTTTAAAGGCTATAAAATCTTAACAGAGCCTTTGGAAGTCAGAAACTGTTGGCGACTTTTAAACACCTTTAAGACCTTCAAATACTCTTCATTGCACTTAGTTAGAGTGTTGAGGTAGAAGATCGGCAAGGGATCGGGTTCTCATTGGTCCACATACGCCGGTGTGCAAGTCAAGGATGTCGGTTTCCTACGCTAACCACCACCGCCGCACCCTCTCGCCCCTCCCCTCCAAGAACTACCGCCGTGTCAATTGCTTCTACTCCTGCCCCATGAGCTACAGTCATGCGTCGCCCCCTCGTTCGGCTCCTCTGGTTCTAACATCGAAACCAAACTCAAACACACTTTCGGCACCTCTTTCATTACATTCCCCAATTATCCGGTCAGACCCCTCAACGTCCCACCCTGCGTTTTGCCTCGTGTCGATCTCGACACCACCACACAAAAAATCCTAGCCGCCATTAACCACCCAAAAGTCACCAACCACCCGACCTCCTTTATCCGCATCTTTATACCCATTCCCTATCCGCAATCAACTCCCTCCTTTCCAACGGTGTCTTCTTCTTCGGAACACACTATTCCTGCCAACCTACTCGCATCCCACCTCCCATCAAGAAATACTGCTCGGTGGGACACACTTCCGACGGACGTTCATCCCGCATCCTCACTTGTCCCCGCTGTGGTGAAAACCATCGCGCCCCCTTTTCCAAATCACAAGCAATTCCAAAATGCTTTGTGCCGGTCCTCCTCCTACCTACTTCTTTGAATGTGAACTCCGCCGAGACGTTCCTGTTGTGACCTCCGAGATGGCCCCTCCCCCACCCTTTACCGACTACGGTTGCTCCGGTTCCAACTCCCCCGACATCAAAGTTCTTACTCACTCCTTGGCCTAACTGTTTCCCAAGCTACGTGGTGCGGTTATCGAGATCGTAGATAGTGCTTCCCGGTTCTATCTGCGAAGATCGACACTGGCCACGATCTTCGGGCCGTACATGGCCATAACTGCCCCCGTTCTAATTTAATTAATAGCACTAGTTAATTATTCCCCTTTCTCTTCCTAACCTCCTCACCCTACATGCAATGCATGCTCGTCGAAGGATCAATATTAATGTCCGCCGCAAACGCCCCGTGATCTAGAACCTGATCCTTTCCGACAACATTCATATCCTTACAGAAACCAAACTTTCCTCTCTTGGCTACTTAGCCCTTGCGAATTATCGCTCCTTCATTCGTAACAGCGCCCTCGGTTCAGTCCGAGGAACTGCAATCCTTGCCCACAACATCGCTTCAACCTCCTTCTTACTACCACCGCATCTCCAACATCTCGAATGCGTAGCCTCTACTGTTCGCTTTCCTAGATCTGAAGTCACCTTTTTCTATTACCACCCATCTCCGCCGAACTGCTAACATACGTATCCACCTTATCCAATGCCGTCCTCATGGGCGACTAGGCAGTTGCATCACCTCAAACCATCGACCCTTACTCATTAATACCTCGTTTACGCATCCACTATCTCCACGTTTATTTCACCAATTCCTTCAATCCGGCAATCGAATCCTTAAGACAGAGTACAACCGACTCAACGCCCCAATTCGACGAGAAACTAACTGGTTTGCCGAAGAAGAATGGGCACGAGCCACATCAGAACTCGACTACCGTGACGGTAGGCAATTCTGGAACCGGTTCAACGTCCTTTCCAAACGCAACTCCTCCGCAAACTCCCACCTAGTCGATCGCCAACATCGCTTAATCACCTCCGACTAGGAGAAGGCAAACCTTTTCGGTTCGTTTCTCCAAAACAACTCCTGACACCCCCCAAACGACTCTCCCTAGGTTATTGCGAATGTGAGGGATTCAAACTTTTGATTACTTCATGATTATGTCTACTCTGAGAAATGTTAGTGCGACTACATGCGATTATCTAATGCTAATGGGTCCCCTTTTGATTTATAATAGGTATTTCAGGATAAATAAAACGGTGTAACTCATGTATTTTTCGTACTGAATTGGATTAGTTCACATATTTCATCTCAGTTTTTTGTATGTTTGGTCACGAAGGAAAATGTTACTAGCGACTGTTTATGACATTTTTTTTCTTAATGGTTGGTTCTGTAGCTATTCTTGACCCCCTAATCCAAGTTTGAGTTACCTAGAGAGTACTTGGGTACCGCTGCTTACTCGTAGATTTTTTGCAGTTAAAATGATTAGGACTAGTCGACGAAAAAGATATGCGCCCAAATTCATTCACTACAATTCGACCACACATACCGGATTGATGGATAATTCCGAATTTTTGGCCTTTATTCTTAAAGCGAGCCAGACACACTTTGCTTTATTCATGTATTTAAATAAAAGTGAATTTAAAAAAAATTCCGGTATTGTTAATTTTGCGCTTACAACAAAATTTTAATGTAGCTGTCTTCTGTGATAGATCTGTAGCGCAATAACGCTCGGTCCTGATAGGATGTACCAGAAAAACAAGTGTCAATCGAATGTGAAAGTATGCGAAGAAGAAATTGCTCAGTTTTCAATGTGTCACTCTCTATTAGGCATACCTGATAAAGTTTCTAACTAATGAAAACATTCATCTCAAGTTTTAATTCTAGATAAACCACTCGCGAAAATAACTAAGTATAGTACGAAATCAAATTATTCGTTACAAAGCCTTATGACTTTGTTATTAAATTACGTTGCGATCGTCGACAAATTTCATTTCTTGCCGCTGTAGCACGTAGAGTATAACCGAATTTTAACTAACGCTCCTGATACAGGTACCTTTCACTAATGTAGATAGATGCAGAGAAAATAAATTTCTACTTTTCAGAACATTTCAAAGTCTATTTAGGTAATTTGACAGCTGAAACGCCTTCATTGAAAATCGATGGTTGAGAGAAAGGGAGAGGGGGAGAGAGAGAGGTGAAACACTATGTCTAGAATAAACGTGTAAATTAGTTACTGTTTCTGAATATTTCAACTGCTTTGTCCAATTCTACTTTTTGCGTTTGTGGTAGAAACTACCACTTTCTATTGTACACCGAAAATGATGAGGGATGAGTTGGGTATCTAGAATCTACAGTCAATGAATGGCGGATTGTAAACGAAGTTTGTCAGAGTCTATACCTTCAATTCTGGATGATTTATTAAATTAGCCGCCTAGAACGTGACGGGCACATTTCTTAGTGCTCATTATGTCTGCAATACGAAATACTGAAGGTGCGATGTAATAAACTTTATAGAACCCGTAACCAGTCAAAGCAATACCGTAAATCTTTATTTTTACGTATTCAATTGAAAAAGTTTAATTACAGTTCCCAATAAATATCCTCTAAACGTTCAAGTGGAATGGAAAAAATGAAACCGAATGTAAAATCTGTATTGATTCCAGTACACTGATCGCCGTTCGTCCTGTTTTGTAAATATGCATTTATGTTACATTTGAAAACACTCACAGGAATAAAACCACTTCAGTTACCATTTTGATGTTTATTACAAAATTGTCTTTCGTATTGCAAATATTAAACGAAGTATCCTTTAGGCTTAGATAATTCGGATTGGTTTTCCCTTGTCAGTATTATTCATTAGAAGAGCTTTGTTTGTGTGCATAGAAACAACTCTTTCCGGAACTAATAGTCTGTTTTAACGTAGCTGTCTTCTGTGATAAATTTGTAGCGCAATAATGCTCGGCCCTGATGGGGTGTACCAGAAAAACAAGTGTCAATCGAATGTGAAAGTATGCGAAGAAGAAATTGGAATTCGTCTACAGCAATTTACGACAATATATATCGCCAAAGCGATAAGTTCTCGTGATTGACAAATCTATAAAGCTAGACGGAAAACTAACCAGCTTAATTATCGGCTCTACTTCAGAATTACTTGCGGTATTACCATTCTTTTACTTATTTACTATAAATGGTTACGGATCATGTGCTTTTAATGGGGTTGCTTCGTGAAACCGCTCATCACACATGTAATAATTATTATAGATTTTCAGTTACTTGCAATTTGTTAGAACATTTAAGTGCTGTAACACTTTTGTTTTTTATTGAAAACGTCCCGTACTTGTGGTACTCTTTTGCAAAGCAATTGGAAAGTCTTATGTTCCATTAGCTGCTGAGTTGGCAGATGGCATTGGGATGAGAGGTTATTATTTTCGTTTGGGTAGCTTTAATTACTGCAAGATCTTTCTTTTCGTGTCATATCCGGCTACCGAAACTAGTTATCGTTGATCAGCTGTTCAACACCTATAGCAAGTTTGTTGTAGTCTGTAGCATCGAAATAAGTTTAGTGGGTCTATGTTGTAAATGACATTTAGTGCAGGTAACAGCTGAGCTAGAGGAAAAGTTCGACCGACAGCGTGGGTTTTTCTAAAACTGTTTTTGCTCGGAGAACATGTGAATTCGGATTTATTTGGAAACAAATATCACTATGAGACGGCGGCTTACCGTATTCAACCAATTGGGTTATAAAAAACCTCTTGAAGTAGTGTCTTTATTTCCTCCGACACCACGACATCGACTGGGGTCGAGAAAACCAGTAACCACGCATGGAGTGTATCAACTCCTGCTCTTATCAATTCTGAGCTGAACACATGAAGTGGTACTTTCGACGCAATAATGTCAGAAGTAGTGATGGGCATCCTTCTTAGACCACTTTTCAAAATAAAAAGATACGTGAATTATCTTCCCTTTCATTTTAAGTGCCGTACACCCAATGTTCGCATTGCTGATTAGTTCGAGCGAGCAAGAATGCGATCCGAAAAAGCTATCGAAACGCCCCGATGAATATGTGATGCATCTCCTCCCTATTTTTACAACAATGCTACTCATTTTGTCTACGTTCTGGAACCGCACGTGGCACGTTTAGCAGGATCAAAGGACCATGATTTGCCGACTTTGCATATGGCGAGAGGCCAAAAGGGTAGGTATCTAGGTCACTCGCACTGAAGGGGTCAGATTATACCGCTGAGTGCTACAAACAATTTATGTGACTTAATTACGTACCTTTGTGGCTAATAATTATGAAAGTTTGGAGCTAAAACGCTGAATAAATCAAACAAATTTAGAAATTGGCTGCTTAGCCCCTGAATCGGTAGGCAACCCCTGCTCATTTGGGCTTATCTGTGCCCCAGTGGTCGACCCCAAACATTTTAAACGTGTTTCCACAAGCATGGAGCTTAGTAAAAACAAAAACAAATGGTCCGGTCATTAGCAACCAATATTTTCGGAGGAGTAGGCAATCTCTCCTAACAGGGGTTCAAGGGGTAGATGAGTGTAGCGACACGTAGATACATTAAGGGCATGTGCGCCAAATTTCATAGCTTTACACAAAAGTGCGAACTAATCAACTAATCTCCCAGACCACTAAGCGCATCCTGTCTCAAACTATACAGGGTGAGAACTAAAATTATCCTGTGAGAGTGGGTACATCAGTAAGTTATGGCGTGTAAGTTAAGGTCGTTCTAACTTTGGAATCGATGTCGCTAAGCCCAAGCCAAGATGCAACAGTCCTAGTAGTTACAGGCTACCCTTTGCCTTTTCGTAACCCAAGGACCTCTAAAATCTCCCTTTTTAAACCACCTCCTGTTCGCCAAGACAAACTGTGTATGGTAATTGGAGGAGAACGCGGTAATACAACCGACACCTCTAATTCAGGAACAGGTAACTGGAGAGGGTGAGAGCGGTGTTACAACCGCCACTCCGGCATTGTTAGAGCGCGATTAACAATCGCTACTCTAACCAGGGAATGGGACCTCGTTTCTGGTTCAGTACTGGTGGGAATGCCAACAAACATGACGTCTCCGAAACTACCCACCCTCTTCTGGTAGAA
Source organism: Photinus pyralis (assembly GCF_008802855.1). Lineage (NCBI taxonomy): Eukaryota > Metazoa > Arthropoda > Insecta > Coleoptera > Lampyridae > Photinus > Photinus pyralis. The sequence continues at coordinate 20,556,752 of NW_022170596.1, forward strand.
ATTTAGATTAATTCCAGATTCCCAGAGGAGTCAATCTTATTAAATTTCACATCTTTACAAGGATAAAGAAAGAGGGATGTAACACTTCCCAAAAAAGGTCCAACTGACCCAGATAATAGCATTCTGTAGCACCACGTTTGTGGAGAAGTGAGAACCGACCAACGCTAAGGCCAACGCTTTCAAGAGATGATGACATAAGACCCACAATGATTGTTGGGGATTTAGGACTTAGCAACTTAACCCACGGTGTCATGGGAGAGAACAACCAAACGTGAAATGTGAAAGAACAAAAGAGTTCTATCGGTTGGGGGAGGGGGTTTAGAAGGTTCAATTTGATCAAACCTCTACCAAAAGACTGTCAGCACGCAACATACAAGATTAGAATTGCAATTTGTTTACAAAAGGACCTAACCAAAGAACAATTTAGATTTATAATGATTCGAAAGTACGAATATAACGACTAGATCTCAGTTGGAATGAATGTTGAAAACGGTTGCTGTTCTAAAATTTCCTCGAAATTTATAGACTCCGGAGAAAATTTCGAAAATAGTGAAACGTTGGGTTTAACGTTCTTAAGGACCAGAAAACCTTCTTTGCTGTTTGTAACCTTTTTGGCTACCACAGAATTTAGTGAATACATCAATTTCACAGATAATCTTATTAATCTTTTACAAGAAGGCGTTCATTTCTGCACCGTATACAGTGCGATTAGTAATGCGAAAATATTCCATCACAAAAACGATGCTTGCATTTTGTCTGTCGCCCGGAAATCGTTTACCTTACTTGATACGCGATAACGAAAGATCCCACTCAATTCAAAACCTGCACGTTCAGGAAGATCCACAGTACGAGTTTATCTCATGATCTTATTCAAAAACGCTGTAAATTGATTTGTCTCGCAATCTTGACGCCAAAAGCAATTAAAGAACAAAAAATAAATAAATAAATAAATAAATAAATAAATAAATAAATAAATAAATAAATAAATAAATAAATAAATAAATAAATAAATAAATAAATTAACAAACCAACAAAATGGAACCAAGACAAGATCAACAAATTCATGGAATTCGGGGCGAAACTATCGAAAAGAACCATACTTGGGAGAGGTGATGGGGAAAAAAATAGATATCCGCGATTATTGACTTTAATAGTGCAATAGTTTACTATAATCAAGAATGCAATGCAGACAAATGTACAATTTATATATTGCAGTAGAAAAGTAATCATAATATAAACAGTGTGGAGGTCTCAATATGAGAGTTAAAATTATTTAAAAATAGCAGATGTTTCAACTTCAGAAGAATTAAGCAACAACAAGATTTGTATACAATAAGGCATACTTTGAGTAGATATTTCATGTAGGCCGGTACAAAATAAGAGAAATATTTCCGGGAAAAAGAGGATCTTTGGAAACATGGGGGAAAAACGAGAACTTCGGGAAAAGTAATTTTCTGGAAATGTATGAAAATTCTATTCGAGGAAATTCTTAAGAAACAGAGATAAAATGTTAGAAAAAATTTTGGAGGACAAAAAGGATCTCGAGAAATATATGAAGATTTGGATGAAACAGACTAACGGAAGTTTTATGAAATAAAAAGCGAACTTGTGGCGAGTAAAAGGAAAATGTTGAGGAAACTATGATGTTTGGATCGTATAAACAAATTTTAAGGAAATGACTCGCTTCTTGTAAAATCGGAAACACCAAGTCAATACAGGAAGGTGTAATGTATCAAGGTCAAAAATCCTGGTCACGGCACCAAAATTATGTAGTCACCCAGGTTCAGCCGAGATAGTAGAGTTCCCAATGCCATAAATTGTGATTTTCGTTTACACTTCGGGGTTAAAAGCTGAAACCAATTTTAAATGATGCATGATCATTAGAAATATCGAAATCCAGAAGGCGTCAAAAATCGTCCTGTACGGGGTGGCTCTAGAGGGTAAATTGTAAAAAACACCCCAAATTTTTTTTGCATATTTTGAATTTATTTAATATATACTTTGCACTGCCCATAGTTCAGGTATGTGAAACCGATACAACTATTTATTATTTAGTGTTTTTTACGACCGAAAAGCACGGGATTAAATGAGGAATCTTAACTTTCGCCGGCGTCTAACGAACTCGACCGTAATGTTTGGACAAATTAGCGCTTCAACTCGTCGTATCTAATTTATTTGCATCCTGATCAAAAAATATCCATTAATAACGTTGTAGAGCGTTTTCTTGAGATTCTGAACCACTATTTGTAATTCACTTCACATTACCGAAAAGTTTTGTATCGATTTATTTATAAACGCGCGCATATGACTGAGTAAGGACGATTATCGCTTGCGCATATGCATACACGCGGTTTATAAGGCAGAAAGTCGCGTATCTCCCTGCTTGTGTATATTAAAAACCTTCTGGATATTAAATATTTAACTTTTATTTTTTTAGATGCAAATTTTATACTATATAATTATTTAACATTAACGTAAATACTTAATCAGAATCTAGTTCCGATTCGGATGTTTCTTGAGAGTTTTTCGTGAAAGAATTTTTGCAAGTGGGCTTCCGTCCCATACATTTACAGGAGCCAATGCACGGTAATTGCTTTTTTGACCACGAACAATGAAATCTGGAACATCCTAAAAAATAAAGATATGTAAAATAATACAAAGACAAAATGTAATTAACAAAAACCTTTTCTGCAGTTACATTTAGCCAAAATAGATGTATCAGCAGGCATTGATGGTCATGGACCACTACCATGAAAAATCTATCAAAGATTGCACATTTGCACCCGTACAAAGAGAACCTCGCAAAAGGAAAATATAAAACGTACAATTGACCATGTATCTACAGTTGTGGCATTTATTTATTCATTCCTCGTTTAACAAGCAACAATTAACAAATTTTTTATGTCGTCAGTTATATGAGTTTTCGAAAGATTCTAGTTTAACATTTGTAACCAGTGGAGGATTCAAAGACGTTACTGAATATAGATCAAATTTTCCTCTTTGTAGTGATTTACTTCATTACTTGCCTCTTCACACGAAGAAGCAGATACCAGAATCCTACTGCACATTCTACAAGCAAAATTAGAAGGATATTCAAGGTGTATTATTGACTGCAGAGATACCGACGTTCTTGTCTTACTTGCTCATTTCAAAAACCGTCTCGCCGAGGAAGTGTGGGTAAAAGTTGGAACGAACGACAACGTACGGTTTATAGCAGTACACGAACTAGTCATTTCCCCAAGTCTATTGACAAACTTGCCTGCATTTCACGCAATTACTAGTTGTGATTCTACAAGTCAATTTGTTGGACTTGACAAAACAACATGCTGGAAAATTGGTTGGTTGTATCAGGATTTGCTAAACGGTGTTGGATCTTCGTCGTGTAATGAAGATACATTCAATAATAAATATGACTCAATTTGTCATTAAATTATACACAACTTCTGATATAAGTTGTATAAATAATAAATCGTTTACGCTGTATCATGGTTTCTTCACATTCTATCCACAAATTGCCACCTACTGCAGGTATCTTTATCAGCACTTTTTACGCGTGAATTATCAAAAATACATTTGGCTGAACAGTCTTAACCCAAAACCGTCTCTACCAGATCCTCTGGAAAATGGTTGGAAAATTGTTGGGAATAATTTTGTTTCAGTTCTTACAACGAAACCATCAATGCCTGCAGCTGATACATCTATTTTGGCTAAATGTAACTGCAGAAAATGTTTTTGTTAATTACATTTTGTCTTTGTATTATTTTACATATCTTTATTTTTTAGGATGTTCCAGATTTCATTGTTCGTGGTCAAAAAAGCAATTACCGTGCATTGGCTCCTGTAAATGTATGGGACGGAAGCCCACTTGCAAAGATTCTTTCACGAAAAACTCTCAAGAAACATCCGAATCGGAACCAGATTCTGATTAAGTATTTACGTTAATGTTAAATAATATATTAGTATAAAATTTGCATCTAAAAAAATAAACAGATGACTGGGATATTTAATATCCAGAAGGTTTTTAATATACACAAGCAGGGAGATACGCGACTTTCTGCCTTATAAACCGCGTGTATGCATATGCGCAAGCGATAATCGTCCTTACTCAGTCATAGGCGCGCGTTTATAAATAAATCGATACAAAACTTTTCGGTAATGTAAAGTGATTTACAAATAGTGGTTCAGAATGTCCAGAATACGCTCTACAACGTTATTAATGGATATTTTTTGATCAGGATGCAAATAAATTAGATACGACGAGTTGAAGCGCTAATTTGTCAAAATATTACGGTCGAGTTCGTTAGACGCCGGCGAAAGTTAAGATTCCTCATTTAATCCCGTGCTTTTCGGTCGTAAAAAACACTAAATAATAAATAGTTGTATCGGTTTCACATACCTGAGCTATGGGCAGTGCAAAGTATATATTAAATAAATTCAAAATATGCAAAAAAAAATTTGGGGTGTTTTTTACAATTTACCCTCTAGAGCCACCCCGTACAGGACGATTTTTGACGCCTTCTGGATTTCGATATTTCTAATGATCATGCATCATTTAAAATTGGTTTCAGCTTTTAACCCCGAAGTGTAAACGAAAATCATTTCTAAACGACTTTGGCGATTCTGTGCCCTCTACTAAGAAGCAACTGCACGCACAACTCAAAAACAAAAAACCAAAATACCTGCCAAAACTAACTGAAGCTCCATGACACATGAATGTCAAGTAACACAAACCTGTTGTGTTGTGAAACGAGTTGTTCGAGGATGTGTGTGTGTGTGTCGCTATAAAGATCGGCCAACATATATAAAACGCAAGAAATGGGGATATTGAAATTTAATTAAAAACGTTAATCAGGGTTGCCCTCTCTTAATCATACGAGAATAACTCTAACTGCAAACAAATCCAATAAATATGTTATGCCACTCGACCCATCGTACAAGCCGAGAACAAAATCGTACTTGAATTCCAAGGTCACCTTCCTGTGAATGGTTAAAATATAAAATACATGTAAAATCCAAAATGTATATTAATCTCAAAAGAAAGCCACCCACAGCTATGGAAAGTTCCACTTTAACTACCTACTCATCAAAAACTACAATGTGCCCTAAATTATAAAGGAAGAAATAAAGGATACAGTTACCTATACATGCGAATCAAACACATACTACCAAACGCTAAGGAAGTTCTCTGTCTAAAAACTTCGCTGTCTTCTCTTTCTCGCTTGAGGGAACCAAAATTATACTCCTTTACGCGCGACCAATAGCGAAGATGTGTTCTTGTGCAATTTGAATTGGTAAGATTCGCGGTAAGGCATTTCCAGTGGTGTATCAGAGGCGTCTTTCGCCTTTAATGAAATGCATAAAAGCGGGAATGATAAATTTAAAAAACTGTCGGGTATATTACGTACACCACAAAGGCTTGGGAACATGATAGGTGCATTCTGTGTTATAAGTTGAAATTAGTGAAACACAGAGGGGGGGGGGGGGGAATGAGGGAATTTAAAGTAATACAAAATGCTTTGATAAAATCGGTAAATTTTCTTTTTCACTAGGGAAGTGAATATTTATTATTGTTTTTACATTGAATTCCTTTAAATTTAATTTATGTTCCATATTGGTGGTATTTTTGGGTCAGTTAATTAAACACTTATAATTGCACTGAATTAAATGACAAGTATACACGTATCATTGGTATCATTAGTCATTTATAGATAATCATCACTTAGCCAAATTGCACTAGTCAAATTTCCTAATACTTAAGAATTTATCTTGCGATACCCTCAGAAGACTGAAAAATAAGTTATTTGCACACACTTGTTGATTAAACGAGCTTATCAAGTTTAATTTAATTCCTCTATCACCTTATTTTCCTTATTATTTGAGTTTTGACGATATGCTTTGAAGCACAACGCCACTTGTAATGTGAGGAACCCTTAACACAAAGTTTCTGTCAAAGAGTACATTTTCAAACCCTATAACTTTGAAAGTGGTCCCACCAGGTTTCATTAAAACTTGATTGTATAATACAATGGTCCATAAGTCAGGCACTAGGCCATAATCGTTGAATTACTCCAGTATATTTAAATATATAATGTTAATTGTGCGTTACTCCACTGGTAATATATGATAAACTATCGATGTAAATCACGGTAAGGAAATCAGAAATAATAAGATGGCCATCCCATCAGTGAGACGGATATTCTGCCAATAATAAATGTATTCGGGTTTACACTTATGAAACCTAGCGCATTTGTCACTGTGAACGATTTACTTCGCCGTCGGAGATTTAACTCGGCAAATATTTCGGGATACCGTCGCTCTACAATATTGCAAACCTTCAAATCCATCCAATTCAATTGAATTTCGCATAGAAATATCGAAATGAAGTTGACGTATCGCAAATGATTAATTTTTGGATGTGACGCGGTTCTTTGTAGGACATAACTCGAAGTTTGATTAATAAAATTTCACCTGGCGTAGGTGGAAACATAATACAACGGGGAGAAGTTTATTCATTCGCGCGAAATCAAATTTATGAGATTTATTGGCTTTGTTATCAAGTGCTGGAGATTAAATCCATTACACTAATTCCTGAAATTAATAATTCAATTCACGACTAGCATAATAAAATTAATTCCGTGGGTTAGTCGACTTTAAATGAACGCTCTTTTATTAAAAAATTCTCTTACAGATAAAATTGTTAGGGATAAATCTACCACAGCATACTCTGATTTAATGAACCTCTAAGGCTAAGTTATGATTTGCGTACAATGTAATAGTTTCATAGACACAAGCCAATTTAAAATAATGATTTGTGGTGTCGTTGATTGGTGAAACAGTCGGACAGCACTCTCCACTTGGAAAGCCCTTTGTCCTATACTTGCAGTGAGATTGGTAAGCGCATTCGTTGCACTTTAAATTCTTCAGCACGAGTTCAATTAGACTCACAACGAAGGCGGAAACTAGTGAATGAGTTGCCGCAAAGTTTAAGAATCGTGAGTCTCATGTACACTCTTTTGCAGACTCGCACAGCATTAAACGAGTTAATTACGGATAAAATACATGGCTCAGTGACAGCTCAGAGGTAGATACTTCCCGTTCTGAAACAACATTGTTGAACATATATGTGTGCAAGCAGGTATAAAATCGGATTATTTGAATTAAACAAAGCTGTTTCCTGCACGGTTTCATCCTACATAATTCACCGACGCAAGAAATACAAAATGAGGTAAGCTAAATAAAGCAGGCAGGGTCTGAGAGTGTGGAGGGTACGCGAGAGTCGGAACGCTAATAAAACATATGTTTACCTTCATTTTTCAGCCCCCGCAGGGAATTTGAACCGAAAAACTAAAAATTGTGGACCATCAGGAGCGTGGAGAAAGAAAATAATAGCTACGTTAGACGTGTGAGTTGTGATACCCTTAGGAATTTTCACTTTTCCAACTGATATGGGCGGTATCTAAAAGTGCCCAATAAAATATATATCACATTGTTAACGGAGACACGCGTATTAAATAAATATCAGAAGTATGAGGGAATGAAAAAAGGGGGGACGTCTTTAAGGTGCACAACTGCACAGGTAATTACGTTAAAAAGCAAGAATAATCTCTTCAATAAATTACGGAAACGGCAAACAAATTTAAAACAGACTTTGCGATCGTTTTGTTGATGTTATCCGTAAACGCCCTATTAACGTTATCAGTGTTGGATGATCTTTAATTTCAATTTTACGAAAGTATTACTATGCTGCGTTAATTCCGAATCCATTTAACGAATCCTACAGTAGCATCATTAAATTGTACGTTGATTCACGTTTCATTGCCTGTTAGAATAATCTAATCAGCCAAAGCGCTCAAAGAAATGCGCACTCATTCCAACACTAGTGATACCCTTTATTGAAGGCAATCTAAGCAGCTAGAGATTGTTAACGAAATGTGTTCAAGATATCCGTCGGGAAAACGCTGCGCTACAATTTACTAATTCTTCATTGTTCGAATTTCTTGTTCTGAATTATTTGTTTATTGATAATACGTGATCTTTCAATGTATTTTGCGTGTTTTAGGAAATATCGCCCTTTATTGTCTTGTAAAACAATTGAGTTGCCACGACTCTGCTACAGTGAAAACTGTACGTGTCAGCAAGAATATTCTCAGCGACATTCTAAGCCTTTGTTTCGGATTTGAGCTATTTTTAGGTTCTTTGGGAAAAATTGTTAAAGCCAGCTTTCACGTCAAGATCTGCAATGACAAAACGTTACGCCGGATTTGTTATTATATCCGCACAAAAAAGCTAAATAATAGGTACAATTTCTAGGGATCGCGAGTAGCAGTTGTTAATGTGTTTTAACCCGACAATTCAACTCATGTATAAAAAATCGCATAAGCCGCAGTGCAATTGTCACCTTGACAGCGGCAAAAGTTACCTGCAACTTTTCACTTATTCATTTTCGAACCAATTATCGCATTATCCTTTCCCATATGACCAGTTTGACGCACAGAGTGGTTTGACGTCTGTCAATAATTATTGATTTGTTGGGTGAATTTCTTGTTCGTTAAATTGTCCTGCCGAATTACACTCGAGGTTTGTATTTAAACCGCGTAAATTTGGGTTGTTACAATTCAAATCTGTTCTTCGGTGTCGCATTTTTATTAGTTGACAGTTTTTCTCGTCTAATTGTTAGGCAACAGATTTTCATTACCTAAACAACCCAAATTTACTCGGCAAAACACAAACCTCCTGTGCAATTATAAGTGACTATTCAATTCATCTAACATTTGTCACATTTCAACCAGTGAAATGTCTCGATTTCAAATTGCTGCGCCAATGGGAACGAATTATAGTGATAATTGCACGTGTGGTATTTCAGCGATAATTTCACGTGTGGGTATTTCAACGACAATTCAACTCATGTATAAAAAATCGCATAAGCCGCAGTGCAATTGTCACTTTGACAGCGGCAAAAGTTACCTGCAACTTTTCCAGCGACAAATGCACTAGTGGTTTTTAGCGCATTTCCACAAAAATAAAAAAAAAATGCGCTATTGTGGCCACTTTGTCCGTCCGTCCGTCCGCTAACTTTGCGACGCTACTAGTTTTTTATCTTAAGAGCTATTGTTCTACTTTTTTCGCTATTTGGTTCGTTATAGTGTCGAGTCTTGTACCAAGGAAGGAATTTTTTCTGTACCGCTTACAAAAAAAGTTATTGTAAAAAAACAAAAAACCGTTTTTCACATGTTCCATAATTTTACACTTTTGCCGTTTATTAACGATCCTAGAGATCGTTTATAATTTTGCATTGCTATCTGTCGCCTGCCGGTTGGTCTCTCCGTCTGTTCCTTTGTCTGTCTGTCCATCTATCTGTCCGTGTGAACGATAACTTTGTTTAGAAATGTTCGATCGCTTTTACATCTCCGTTAGTTATGAACTGAATTGCATGAAATTCAATATGGGCATAGATTTAGCCATATAATACGCAATGCCAAAAGTTGAATCGAATCGATTCAAAATTCACAGTGCCCTTTTCGCATCTCGACCATTTATAAACCGAATTGCAAACTTTTTTACTTATAAAAGTATTTGAATGAAATTTGATACATAGGCACTTGGAATAAAGGAAAATCAAACGCCAATTTCAAAATTTGGTTTTGCGCATGCGCAGTGCCAACTTTTTTATTTATGGAAGAATTTAAACGAAATTTGATACATAGGCACTTGGGATAAAGGAAAATCAAACGCCAATTTCAAAATTTGGTTTTGCGCATGCGCAGTGCCAACTGTTTTATTTATGGAAGAATTTAAATGAAATTTGATACATAGACACTTGGGATAAAGGAAAATCAAACGCCAATTTCAAAATTTGGTTTTGCGCATGCGCAGTGCCAACTTTTTTATTTATGGAAGAATTTAAACGAAATTTGATACAGAGGCACTTGGGATAAAGGAAAATCAAACGCCAATTTCAAAATTTGGTTTTGCGCATGCGCAGTGCCAACTTTTTTATTTATGGAAGAATTTAAACGAAATGTGATACATAAGCACTTCGAATAAAGGAAAATCAAACGCCAATTTCAAAATTTGGTTTTGCGCATGCGCAGTGCCAACTTTTTTATTTATGGAAGAATTTAAACGAGATTTGATACATAGGCACTTGGGATAAAGGAAAATCAAACGCCAATTTCAAAATTTGGTTTTGCGCATGCGCAGTGCCAACTTTTTTATTTATGGAAGAATTTAAACGAAATTTGATACATAAGCACTTCGAATAAAGGAAAATCAAACGCCAATTTCAAAATTTGGTTTTGCGCATGCGCAGTGCCAACTTTTTTATTTATGGAAGAATTTAAACGAAATTTGATACATAGGCACTTGGGATAAGGAAAATCAAACGCCAATTTCAAAATTTGGTTTTGCGCATGCGCAGTGCCAACTTTTTATTTATGGAAGAATTTAAACGAAATTTGATACATAAGCACTTCGAATAAAGGAAAATCAAACGCCAATTTCAAAATTTGGTTTTGCGCATGCGCAGTGCCAACTTTTTTATTTTTGGAAGAATTTAAACGAAATTTGATACATAGGCACTTGGGATAAAGGAAAATCAAACGCCAATTTCAAAATTTGGCTTTGCGCATGCGCAGTGCCAACTTTTTTATTTATGGAAGAATTTAAATGAAATGTGATACATAGGCACTTGGAATAAAGGAAAATCTAGCGCTAGTTTCAAAATTTTATTTTGCGAATGCGCAGTGCCATTTTCTTTATCTATGGAACTATTTAAGTGAAATTTGATACTTAGGCGCTTGGAACAAAGGAAAATCTAACATTAGTTTTAAAATTTAGGTTTGCGCATGCGCAGTTCAACTTTCTTATTTAGAAAAGCATTGAAATGAAATTCTTCTCATAAACTGAAATTGAAGTAGCACGTCAACAATGGATTGCCCATGTGCAACGCTATCTTTCATATTTGTGGGCGGATTTTTACGATTTTAACAGAAGTTGCATCTTACAAATGGGAAATGAATGCAAGTGGAAATGCGCTTTATGTAAATCGTTTACGATTACTTTTTAACTTGTTTCACTATTCATTTTCGAACCAATTATCGCATTATCCTTTCTCATATGACTAGTTTGACGTCTGTCAATAATTGATTAGTTTGGTGAATTTCTTGTTCGTTAAATTGTCCTGCCGAATTACACTCGAGGTTTGTATTTAAACCGAGTAAATTTGGGTTGTTGCAACTCAAATCGGTTTCCTTTTAGCAATTGAACTCGAAAAACTGTCAACCTAAAAATGCTCCACCTGCGGTGTCGCATTTTTATTAGTTGACAGTTTTTCTCTTCTAATTGCTAGGCAACAGATTTTCATTACCTAAACAACCCAAATTTACTCGGTAAAATACAAACCTCTTGTGCAATTATAAGTGATAATTTCACGTGTGGTATTTCAGCGACAATTCAATGCGATTATTCAATGACATTTGTCAAACTTCCACTAGTGAAATGACGCGAAATTTTGTCGTATTAACCGGAACATTCTTCTTAGTTTGTTAATCAATTTCGACAACCGACTTATCACCACATCTTTTAATTTAATCACTCATAACGAATTAGCTTGGAGCACAAAAGTTCGAATAGAATCAATAGCAAAATGAAAAGCAACTTCCATAATTTATTTTGACGTTTATTGTTGTCATGGAAATACATTCGCGTGGGTAATTATGCTTAATTTTTCTTTTGATTCATTGAATAGTCCTCCGAATACCCATTCGTAGTCGAAGTATTTGTAGATTATTTTTGAGCTGCTGCTCCACTCATGCTAGTTACGCTTTTTAATCAGTGTAACTAGCATTCGTGACAGCACCTCAAAAATATTCGACAATACTTCGACTACTTATGGTATTATATATGAAAAAATTATCAAAAGCGTGAATATTTCACAGAAAAGTGCGAAGGAGATTTAAGTCGGTGGGTATAGGTTTATCTTATGTTTCGTTAATGTAATTGCTTGATACAAACGCAGATATTTTGCCACAAAGAGAAAAGAAAGTTGCAACTTAGAGTAGTGTTCATTCGATAATCTTCACTTCCACTTAAAACGTTTAAACAACTGTCAATGAAGAACCTTCAAATTACATCAAAGTTTGTTAACTTACGGCCTTTTACCTTACTTTACGTTTATTTTCATAATCGAGTTAAAAATTGCCGCGATTCATTCGTAACATAATGTTACGAGTTTAAGCACTGCACGATATCCATTTCCGAATATTGTTCAATTCCAATTTTGATTTATTCATCTAATCTGGGCTGACTTGCTGTATTTATGCCGTTAAATTAAAAACGACCAAATCACAAATTTATACATTTCACGTAGGTAGTGTTTTTAGGTTCAAGTGTGAAATCACCTAAATTCAGATCAAAGAAACATTCCTAACAAAAGTCTAAACCCGCCAGATTTTAATATTTCAATTTAGAACTAATTCGATGAGACATTTCTAACTTATTTACAGTAACAAACGTGTAAATAAATTTCCTCTGCTCTTCTTTGAATTGAATAAATGAGAGGGTGGTATGATTCCGCGTTAAAAGTAAAATTACTGAACACAAGGGCAAATGCTTTGCGTTCTTTCTTTTGATTTTGATAATGACTTTAGAAAACTGTAATTTATTGTTAAAAATTGATTATGAAACATGGAAAGTATCATGCTGCGACTTTGTTTATATATGGAACTGGAAATGTGCGCTTGTAGGAGTTTGTTAACTTTTGACGTTTGACCGTACCTCAACGATTTAAATTTATGACAAATGAAACTCTATTTAAATTAATTAGTTGATTTAATACAGAATTCAGTTTAGCGCATAATAAGGTGATTTGAACTCTTGGAATTATTTCCGGTTTAATGTGTAAAGTAGGACCAATAGCGCACAATGTTGTAAAGTAATTAAAGTATCAAATAAGTGGAACTATTAATAGTTGAATAGTGGCAATCAAATTCTATTTCTATTTCAGTTTAATGTAGAAACAACGAAATAATATGCGAGCATCGTTGGGGAACAAGGAAAAATTGTGGGTATCGCATTTTGAAGACATGCAGAGTGTATGTATGTACAGTGAATTTTTAGCGCCTTTTTTAAGAATTAAAAAAAATGTGCTATTGTTTGCGCTTTGTCCGTCCGTCCGTCCGGACCCACTTCTACCGTTTTGAACTACTTGTAGGGGAATTGTCCTAGAATCCTGGAATTTTTTGCAGTAGGTAGTCTATACCTTTAAGGTGTGCCAGACGGTCATCAAATTTCGCTGTCTAAAAGGGGGACCCCCCACGAATTATTTCCTGAGATGCTGTTTTTGAAAGTAAAACGTGCATTACTTTTACATACAACAATCAATTGGTCTCAGATTTTGCATACGCATGCCTTTCGTGGTGCCAAGCTAAACTTTACAAAATGGGGAGTAAACAAATGTTCTATCTTTCATGGTATTCTCGAAAGGAATCAATTTATACTAACCATAGTCTTCCTCCTCGATCCCTTGTCGTGATCGGTTATAATTCCTTATATCTTAAGAGTGAATTGTCAAAGGAAAGTACCTACAAAGTGCGATTGGGACGTTTGGAAGAAATATAACCATTAGGCATTTCAATAAAATTTGATACATAGCCACTTGGAATAAAACCAAATTTAACGCCAGTTTCAAAATTTCGTTTTGCATAGCCAGGCGCGCCAGTTTTGCCGCAGTGCCAACTTTCTTTATTTATGGAGGCGCATTTAAATACAATTTGATACATAGCCAGTTAGAATAAAACCAAATTTAACTCCAGTTTCAAAATTTCGTTTTGTGCATGCGCAGTGACAACTTTCTTATTTATGGAGGGATTTAAATGAAATTTGACACATAGCCACTTGAAATAAAAGAAAATGTAACACCAGTTTCAAAATTTGGTTTTGCGCATGCGCAGTGGCAACTTTCTTATTTATGGATTAAATTTCGAAGGGGTGTTTAAAAAAATGCGCTTTACCTGCACAAGGGTTTTGCACAATTTGTACTTGTTTCAAATGCGAATGCATGCAATGTAATTTCCCTATGTTCGATTAAAAAAAACACATCAATCTATTGAGTAGTTCAAATGAGTAGTAGATAAAATTGACAGCTGTCACATTTTTAAAAATACCGCCGTCCAATTGAATTTCGAAATCGGTTAGTTTCTTAGAATGTCAAGGAGTACACTTTGAACATTTATTGTAGTTGTTTTCGTTATTTATTTTCTTATTTTCTTCATTTATGAATTGAATATATCAAATTCTTAGAATACCAGGTGCACATGACCTACAAATAATTGAAGGTTGGTTCACAATGAACGGGGGTTTACAGTATAGTTGAATTCCGCAGTTCTAATTTAATAAGCGTGTACCTGAAACCATAAAACATTTTTTTGGACAGTAAAAGTTTATTTAAAAATAGAGGCTGATTAGCAAAAAAATAATGAACATGTGCGGTTTTAAAGGTTTATTCAAAACAATATGATTGTGGCGGGCTCTGTGACGTTATAAGCCCGACCAATCAGCTCCTAGAACCAATCAGATGACATAACGACTTGGCAATATTGCAGGAGAATGGTATTTAAAACTTGCTTCATCTGTCACGGGCACTTGTCACTTTCGTGCTAAATGCAGTTAAACATCCCTCTCAAAACGTCAAATGTGACAAACGTCAGACCCTTGCGTAAGGTTGCCAGCTCACTTCTACGTGATTGGTTGTAGGTTTGTGACGTATTTAGTCTGAAGCGTTTCAAATTCGAACTAAAAACACAGCTTTTCAATAATTTATTTTGGGTTTATTTTACTCGCAAATAAAAATTGAGGACACACGGGTCTTTTTATTTTTATTGTACTTTGTAGATCAGAAATAAAAAATGAAGGCGGGATGACCCCATTGCAGTGACAGCGAGTGCCATGTGAAGTTATCGTAAGTTTAAGAAAAATTTATCCTAAAGTTGCTATGACCTCACGTCCTCTTTAAAAAAACCTTACCGAGTGCTCTTCATCACGAAGACTATAGAAACCGTTGCTATTCTGGCTGTTCACAGTCACGCAAGTTGCGCGTTTTGCTGGTGGGAATGTGAACCACGCACACCTCATAGATTGATGCGTTTTTTTAAATCGAACATAGGGAAATTACATTGCATACAAAAACGTATGTTCGCATTAAAAAAAACTCACTGTATATCTTTGGACTTTGGCACCGAGTTTTCCTCAAGGTCGTTGGCTAGGTTTTTTCAAGGTCGTGCCCTTGGACTTTGACGCTCGGTTTTTTTCCAAGATTGATGACTCCCGGTTTTTCCAAAGTCGTGACCTTGAACGTTGACCTCGGCTTGGGAAATCCCCAAGTTATAAAACGTAATTAAAATAATTTTTCTCAAACCTAGAGAGTTTTTTGTCAATACGTCGTAAACTCCAAAATGCTTTCAAATTCTAAAACGTATTTCAGATATCTTCCAAAAAACTTAGAAACCATTTTATGAACATACAAAGTTAAAGTGTTGATAAAAAAACTCTAAGTTTTAGAAAAATTATTTGAATTAGATACGTTTTATAACTTGGGGATTTCCCAAGCCGAAGTCAACGTCCAAGGCCACGAGTTTGAAAAAGCCGGAGGTCATGAATTTTGGAAAAAACCGAGGTCAAAGTTCAAGGTCATGACTTTGAAAAACCTAGGCAACGACCTTGAGGAAAACCCTGTGCCAAAGTCATGGCCTTGGGGAAAACCCAAGACCAAAGTCCAAGGCCATAACTTACAAAATATCTGGACAATGACCTTAGGGTTTTCCCAAAGGGGTATGGTGATAACTGTGCATCTTTATTTTCATGTTTGAAACTTGAAAAAGGAAGGATTCGATGTATGTAAGTGAAGTTTTTTTTTCGTTTTACTTGCTTTCTGGTTTGCTTGCGTTTTCTTCTTTTTTGTAAAACTTTGAAATGCATAATCTGTCACTTTTTAAGATTAACATAGGTTTTTTGCAACACAGTATGTTTTGGACATCACTTTATATACTTACGGCACGTTTTGGTTTTGCTTTGTTCTTGATCCAGATCCAACCTTGGAAAATCCCAGAGCAATGACCTTGCGAACTCCCGGGACAATGACCTTGGTAAATCCCTACGCCATGATCTTGAAAAATCCGGCACAGTGACCTTGGAAAATCCCAGGGTCGTGACTTTGGATGGGGAACAAGGTGCATGTGTTCTACTGTCGGCTTAGTTTTCCTGTAAAGTCTCATTCAAATTCTTTTCAAGTGATTCTCAATTTCTTCAAGTTCATCTGGAGTTTATCTAAAGCTCGTTTTTTAAATTGCTCTTAGTACTTCGAATACCCCTCACTCCTTCGCATCATGTTTCCTGTCGGTATCAATCCCCTTTAAGGTTCCCATTAATTTTCTCTTAAAATTTATTGCTCCCCTCAAGTTCACTCAGACGTTACTTCAGTTTCATCACTTTCAACAAGGTAGTAAAAGTAAATCTGGTGGGTTTTTTACGAATAAACACAAAGTGTGATCGTTTGAAATTGTATTTCAGTACTTGTTCCTTTTAGAATGTTTGTTTGGTATGTCCTTTTCGTTTAAATTTATTCACTTATGTAATTTGTTCAATTTAGATAAGGTGCTAGATGTGACACATCTGGTCGTTTGCGATAAGAAGTTTTATTGTCAGGCGAAATTTAATTGACGCACGTGTTCGTCCGGGTTTTACGAAGAATTGCGGGTTTCATGTGTAGAAGTGGGCATGTTTGGCCTGTTCCATCATGGCTGGCGTTGATCAACTGTAATTGTGATTGGCGATTGATTTTGAAAATTCTTGAAAGAGGAGTTTGTTTTGTGGTGGAGGTTTTACATCGTCAACTGAAGTCGTTAAAAGTTCTTGGGACGTTTTTTAAAACGTGTTGTCTGTTACCGGAGAAAGTTAGTACGTGTGTGAGTCGACCATGCTAGTTATTGTATAGTGAAACCTTTTCTTAAGGTTTTCTTTTCGTTAAAAGTTAAAAGTGTTCTACCATCCGGATATAGTCACCAAATGTTGTCTTGAAATATAACAAGCCAAATGCCAAGTGCAGTGTTATCAAGAAGAAGTGAAGTTCCTGAAGCGTTCAGCGTTTGTGCCAGTTTTACTGCACTTGTATATCTCAAAATGTTGTTTATTTTAACTAAAGAATTAGGAAGTGGAATCGAAAATTGAACAAAAGAAGGAAAAGGTTTAAATAGAAGAGCGAGTGTTGTAACGTGGCCGGTTACTTTGGCCGTTCCCCTGTGATCTTTCGCTTTTTAGACACCATATTTTGGACGTTTTGTGTGAAGTCGGCATTTTCGGTGTAATTAACGTGTTGTTTGTTTATACGAATCATTGGGACCGACAAAAATAGCCTTTTTAGATATTGAGTGGGCTTTTGACAACGCCCCCCTAAAATCAATTACCTATGAAAAGTGTACGTAACGGAAAATTCCACGTAACAGTCTGAAGGTAGATTTCATGCATTCTACAGAAATGCTTATTGAAAAATTTCGTTATATTCTGAGCAATAATTTTTGGTCGAGGATAAATGTCGCTCCAAACGTAAATTCAATATTGCTCTGCGCTTTGGTTTTCTTCGCGATTTCTTGTAATGAAGGCGGTGCCTCATTCTGTGATCTGTTCAATACAAACACAGAAGATACGAGAATAGAGTTACTAAACTTATCAATTGCTCCATTCTCATCTCCTGCGGGTACGAGAGCTCCAAGGAATTATAGGCATCGATCGTAAATTGTAAGTAACGTAAACCCATTCATTACTAGCCGGTGCAGTGTCTACGTTTACAGATCTTCTGTTAGGTTCTTCTATTCTACTCAATCTTGTGGTTAGCAAGTAATAAAACATTTGCCACCACGTCACAATGGAAAGTATTAATACGTTTTGTACCTTAATACACTCGTAAAGTATAAGTACCTACTCATTCTGAGAGTAAACCACGTTAGAAAGTGAGTGCATTCAACAATCAAATTTGCTCCATCGTCCTCGAGAACAATGGAGCTGTGTGAGAACGGCCAACGCCATTGGAAATTTTAATTAATAAATCTTTGAAGTGTTTCATTACATCAGGTACCTACCTTCTGAGAAAAGCTGCTTTTGTTAATCTCCCTCGATAAAAGGATTGCAGCTTTTAATTCCGTATAATTTTTGGATTTTGTCAAATCAACGGGTTTTAAATATTTTAAAATAGGTAATTGGACTAATCCAATTAGAGAAGTTACGTAGCAATTAGACGCTGGGAATTTAATTAATCGCTATTGCAATATATACAGTCATGAGATTTAAATTTTAAACTTTGTTAAACTGTATTCTGTTACGTATCTGCTACGAAATTAGCTTGGGCCTATACAGAACCCTTTGCTTTGGATAAAGTTGGACAGACGGCGTTTTTGTGCGAATATTAAAATTAGTTGGCGATCGTTGAAAGATTTGCAATATTACAACATTTATTTTACAACACGCGAGAAACAGAGTTTGATACTAAATAACCTACAACTTGTATTAACACCCTGTAGGAATCATCAACCTTCCCTTAACAAATGATAAGGACATTCACAATGAAACTGCTACGTACATGACAAAATATAACGTGACTGTCTATAAAACATAAACAAAGCCACCAACCCCTAAATACGACCCTCAACTGTTTTTTTAAACTTGCGCAATGCTTTATAAGGCCTTGCAAGTTTATCAAAGCAAGCTCCCTAATAAATTGAAAAGCAAGCTGCAAGTGGTACAAAACAATTACCCTACATCCTATGATAATTAAGTACAGTAATTACAAAGAAAAAAAAGGATGCATTTACCTATATTTGCGAATCAAACACAATTAGAGCAGGAACGATAAAATTAAAAAATTGACAGATTTTTACTTTTACTCATTGATATCTGAAGGAAGGATCAAAAAATGAAATTTTGGCATAAATGGGAAAGACACAATTAGGAAAGAGGTATGAAGCAGTAAAGAAATTGAAGAGCCACGAAAAATGTATCAAAACGGGGCGTAAATAAAGGAGGCGTGCAGAAGCCTTGATGAAGACTTGTATCAGAAAAACAAAAAGCAATGATGATAAAGCAGAAGGCAGAATTTTCTTTGTCTTTTCGCAAACGTTTCGTAAGTATGCAGAAGCCTCTGAAACCTCTTGTGAGCTTCCGTAACTTCTTTCTTAAAAGCTTTTAAAATATCTTAGAGAGCCTTAGGCACACTTAAAGGGCTTTAAAGGGTCCTCAAGGTTTTACTTTAATGAGCTAAACATC
Organism: Photinus pyralis; assembly: GCF_008802855.1. Classification (NCBI taxonomy): domain Eukaryota; kingdom Metazoa; phylum Arthropoda; class Insecta; order Coleoptera; family Lampyridae; genus Photinus; species Photinus pyralis. The sequence goes on from NW_022170596.1 coordinate 20,576,060, forward strand.
TTTTAAACGTCATAAAAACTTATTGGAGATTTTTGAAAACATGCTTGGACTATTAAGAATAATAAATAATAAAGCCCTTAAGCTGAAGACACAAAAAGTTCTTCTTTTAAGACTCTTAAAAGCTTTAAAAAGTTACAAAACTCTTGGAGCAAATAGGTTTGAATGAGTAGGATCTTTACCCGTAACCGTAAGTGTAGATAACGTGATCACTTTCACCTCAAGGGTAAATTCTTATTTCAAATGTGACGCGGAGCACGAAATAAGATGAAGTTCAGAACATAATACACTGCTGTTTCCATGGGAACCGACCGCGACGGCAGAACCCAAGCTTGTTATTTTTGATGTCTAAATTAAATCAGAATTGTGATTGAGTGAGTGAGTGCAGTAAGAATTAAGTTTGTCTCACCGAATCCCCTGTAAACTGTGACATAAGAATTCTTTCGCCATATCTTAGAAATTGGTATATACCTCGACTTTTCGTATTCCGCAACAACTTCTCTCAGATATCCAAAGTGCGGATCATGCATAAAGATGAAAAAGTCACAAATTAGTGTAGGGAAAAGATGAATTTTTAGGAATTTGCAATAAAACTTCACCGAGACTTTCTAATTTAAAAGTAGAAAGTTAAAGATTAATAATTCATAGACATTAAAAATACCTGTGGGAAAACTTTTACAAAGGCAAAAGATATTAACAATAATTCCATAAAATATGCATGCATTAATGAAAACTCTCTTCTAAGGATCACGGGGAAGGCATCCCTTGAATTTAACCACATTCATTATCAATTACAATATAAGATCTTCTCAAATCACCTATTCATTGTCAATAGTATATCTGTGGCAAGCAGTTTTTATACCTAGAGAGTTCAGTTCAGTGTTTGAATTATTGTTATCTGTGCAAAACCGTGGATAAGGCATTGTATTAAGTACTGGGGCACATTTAAAATTATGAAGTTCTTGTATAATGTACATTTTTCAACGATAACATACCTACAGGGATATTCATTTAGAAGGAAACATAGGGATTCCCTATGTCTAGTTTTAAATAACAAAAACACTTCTGAAGGACGCCTAATTTTATGCAACCAAAATAACTTCTTAAACAAATGAAGATTATATTAATTAATTGGAATGTTATTGCTTTGGCTTCCGCAATTTTACTTTCGTTTGTGTGCCATGTATTCAACTGAAGAAAAAGTTGATATTGTCAATTGCTGTAGTGCCGGAAATAGTTTAAGAAGCGTAAGATTAGATGGTAGAAAGAAAAGTGATATGATGTACATCCCTCCACCAATGGGGGGGGGGGGAGGCGTCTACACTTGTTTTAATAAGTAATCTACAAAAAAATAGTCACATGAAAATGCTCAAGCGGGTCAGATTTTGATAGTGTATATGCCCCACGTGTCTCTGATAGTGGTGGTATGTTAATCCGCTGGCTTGCATGGTGGGGGAGGCACTGATATGCTGCTGACCACACTGAACTTCATTGACGATTTGTTCCACTTTGGCGTGTGGAAACCAGAAGGTTATATTTATATTACTTCTGTTATTCTTGAACAATTCCCTGCGAAATTTAAAAAAATTACAACGCGCACGAGAATGTCTTTTCTTTGCAAGTTTGTAACCTTCCCAATCCCTCACGTCACGCTCAAATCGTCAGATTATTGAAATGCACACTTTTCATCACGTGGTTAACCCACCTTACTTTAACCTGACGGTCGAGTAAATCCCAAAATCCCCTATTGGCTCCCCTATTTTAAGTGGTTTTGTTCCATAGAGGTACATATGGGATATAAAACTACATAGAAATAATACATTATACATACACATTTATCCTGAGAAGGATGTGATGGGTATGTGAGGAAAGCTTAACCAGAACTTCAAGGTAGCTTGAGAAGAAGTTGAGGATATTGAGAGCGAGTTAGTGTGGGAGTATGAATAAAACTTGAGAAAGATTTGAAAGAAATCTGAGAGTAAGGGGGATAGAAAGTTGAAGAAAACATGAACGAAAGATGAACTAAGGAGAACAATACATGCTAAAGAATATTAAGAAAGAATTTGATACGGACTTTAAAGGAACCGAAGGGGAAAATGACACGAAGGGGCTAGGTGAAATGAAAAACAATATGAGAATCTAAGTGAAACTTGAGAAGAGAACTGGACAGATGCTTAAGAAGAAAATAATCGAAGCTGAAAAGGAACATGAAGGAAAGTAGCTGGAACCACTGAAGCTCTTGTGGCCTTTGAAAAGAACCGAGAGGGATTCGAGAAAAATGTTAAAACAAAGAAAAAAGAATTTGATGCCACTTCTGGAAAACAACCTTAAACGTATTTAGGAAGGCTTTATTAACTTAAGATGGGAACTGGAATGGAATTTTGAGGATTTGGAGATGATCTTGGCTTAATGATAAATTGAAGAAGAAATAAAAGAGTGAACGTTCACTGTGAGGTTCCATGGTAAATCTTCAAAGTGACTTCTTCGAAACATAATGTGGTATCACAGAAATCTAATCAAACTATAAATGGACAAATCTCAGTGAACGAGATAAATTCACAAAGACGAATTCGTTTCTAAAGCAAAACTGTCATCATCAAACAATTTCTTTATAATTTCTCTACAGCTGTTTGCTCAAAGTTTGTGTACAATTGCAGTATTCTCCCTCTTTTATTAATCGCATTGTAATACGTGTGTTTGTTCAATTTTAATCAATACCGAGGGTGAGTTTACTGTTCAAACATAAAAATTGTAAGACCCTCACCTGCCTGTCCATAAATAAAAACGGATGCCAGTTTGAATTAAGTAAAGGGCATGAGATTCTTCTAACGTAAGTTGATGAGCTTCTCCTGATCCCCTAATTACTTAATTAAAGTTGCTCTCTATTAATCCTATCTGCGTAGTTACAGCACGTAACCATCGAAGGGAATTCTGAAATTTTTTAATGTCAAAAAACACCGAGGAAGCAGAAACGTTGTAACAGCCGATAATTATGCAGGGATTGCAGAATTGTCTCATTAAAAATGATTGAATTGAAGTTCAAATGCGTATTTCAGATATTCGCATGCATATAAAGTTGAACTCAATTTCAAATAGGAACGGTGTGATTATTGCATACAGGAGTACCTATGCGAGGTAAAATTGGATTATATCTCGTATGTATTCAATGATGTGATTACGTTTCAATTAAAAAAAATATGCCACCCTCAAAACTCCTTCCAAATGAAATTTTTTTCTGCCCTCACTGAATTGGTGGGTAGAGGCATTGTGGGGGACAATCAAGTACCTGTCCATTCTGGGTGGGAGGATTAACTCCCGTATACTCAAATTTGGGATAGATAAGAACTACCACATCCTTTTGGAAGGCAGTGGTCAATCCCAATCTGATATATACATTTTCATAGATGAATCCAAAATTAAGGCATTCGCCACCAAAAAAACTGAACTTCAAAATTAAGCAAGCGATATGTAAATTATCTACTGTTATATTCTAAGCCGAATTAATGGAGATAATGCTCAAGGAGGTACTTATAAAAACAAATCTATAATATCTAGTGATAGTAGGACTGCATTGTATACAGTGTTCCTAAATATGATGAAAGTGCCGATGTACAAGGCGTTATAGTTCTACCGTACTTTACAATTTAAACCTTTATTCATAAAGATTTGTCAAAACTAGTCAACAAGATATTATTCAAATAAACCCAGGACCTATTGGACTATTTTAAAAATTATACTTTCATTTAGTAAATTACAGAAAATTGAATTTTTTTTTTCTCAATAACGGTCACAGACAGATACGAAAAAAATTATGAGAGACCAAAAAGTTTCTAAACAAAGCATAAAATTAAATTCGAAAAAAAGTTGACGGGTAGAAAATGAACATAAATCCTGAAAAAACAACCCTCTGACCAATGATGAAAACCCTTTAGTGTAACTTATGTGTCAAATTTGAGCGAAAAATCTCAAAAGGCGCCGAAACAACTTAAGATAAACTTGAAACTTTAACACCCTGTAAATCGGTAACGAAACGCTTGAGGACCTAATGTTTATATGAACTTTTAGTCATACAATGAGCCAAAGATTTAGTCTCTTACATATTTACATCATATTTAAGAATACCCTGTACATTGCAGATATATACAAAAATACAAAATACTGAAATGAGAAAATAAATGAAATTGTCGCCCTTTAGCGGGCGACGGTAAATAAAATGCTGTTGCGTTTTATGAAATATATTTATGTCTACTTTTAACAGACAAACCTCTTCTGAAGGGCGCTTACTTTTATGCAACCAAAATAGCTTCTTAAAACAAAATATAAAGCTCTGGTTGTCATATTAATTAATTTTAATATAGTTGCTTTGGATTCACAGAAAACAAATCTCGCACGCTGTTACTGTTACCGGCACCACAGATTTTATTAATCTGTGCCGGCACTTTACGAATTAACAATATCAACTTTTTCTTCAGTTGAATACACCGTCTACGAACGAATACAAAAATACGGATTCCAAAGAAACAATATTCAAATTAATTAATATGACAGTCAGATCTTTATTTGTTTTAAGTTATTTTGGTTGCATAAAATTAGGCGCCCTTCAGAAGATATTTTGTCATTTAAAAGTAGACATAGGGAAAAGCAATACCTGCACGTAAATCCCTATGTCTATTTCCTAATAAATATCACTGTATGTACGTGCACGTGCACGTAGCAAGCGCTGTCGTCGGAGTGATGCGAATCTTCTGGCTGGTGGTGCGAGGTCGATTTGGCAAGGCGAGTTCAGAGCTCTGCTTTTAAACGTTTGCGTTCTCATCGGTTGGTTGACCGTTTTGACCAATGAGGGTGCAGCATGTATTAGTTTGTTACCGGATGTGGATACGCCGCACACCCACTATCCGTCACTGAAAACGACTTCAGTAGGTCACAAACACCACATTTACAAACTAAATTTAATTGCATTTATGTTTACAAACATATTTTTAACTACAGGGTGTAGCACCTAAGATCCCTCGGATCAGAACTCATTTACCATAAAAGATACCGATAAAGTCTTAGAGCAAAATTGTACACAATACATGCCGGCATGTTTCTAAAATATTTTTGATTACCAGTGGCGTGCTGTATTCCAGTGGTGTATCAACCTTGCATTTTTTTTAATGGAACACCGCATATTTTATTATCAATTTTGAGAGTACTTGGAAAGTACTTATTTCTTTATGTAACATGTTATACTCCTAACGATTTCGTTTTTCGAAATTTTTTTTGAGAGAAACTAAATCGCACAGGCGGCAAATTTTTGAACTGAGGCACAGGTTAACACCTCTTCCACAATCACATAATTTTTTTAAGTACTTTATCGAAAAAATAAAATTTTTGATTGACCTTCGCTAAATGTCATATTTTTTTAAAATTTCAATTGGCACGCCCCTAAACAAATTATACCTCTGGGTAGCCAAAACTAAAAATTTTCCACTGATTTCAACAAAACCACGAACCTGGGCTGAAAAGAAATTTTTCATCTGTGGCAGAGATGGGAATTTCCTTAGATCAGCTTCGAGCATTCTGCCGGCTACTCCGGATTAGGTTTTCCTGCAGATTTCCTAATTCAGGTGAATACCGGAGTAGTACACAAGACCTTCTGCAGAGGCACCTCTAAAAAGCATTATGCGGGTCACTCTGTAATTGGGCGTAAGCTTGTTGAGGGCCTATAAATAAATTTAAAAAAAGACGCTATACCCGCTTTGTCTGTACGATATGGCGCCTGATCCTAACAACATACTTCGATTCGTGCGCCACCCAGCTATGATCTGCACGGACCGACTATAGACTTCTCGTTCAGTTACGCTCGCGCGGTGTAGATTTTCAAATTGCTTGGTTTGTCATTTTTGAAAATGCTGCAAAAATGTTCGACCGCAGCGTGACGGTATATGTATGGAGATGATGGCTCCCGCCCTTGGCTTAATTTCTATCTTAGGAATCCACCATAATGGACCGATTGTCTTAAAAGTGCAGGGCGCTTTGCGAAAACGATCGGCGCAGATTTGTCAAAATTCGTGATTCAATATTTAGAAAAGATGAAATCTAGCATACCGTGTGTTGTCATGATCAGAGTTGGACTGGGTCAAGCATAGAGTGACCCGGTGACCCGGTGACCCAGTTAGTTTACTGACCCAGTGACCCGGTGACCCAGTTTGACCCGGTGACCCAGCTTGACCCGCTGACCCAGCTTGACCCAGTTTGACCCGGTGACCCAGCTTGACCCGGTGACCCAGCTTGACCCAGTGACCCGGTGACCCAGCTTGACCCGCTGACCCAGCTTGACCCAGTTTGACCCGGTGACCCAGCTTGACCCGGTGACCCAGCTTGACCCAGTGACCCATCTTGACCCAGCTTTACTCAGTGACCCGTCCTGACCCGGTAGCCCAGTAATTAAATTATTGTTAGGTATCATCCAAAACAATTTCAAGTAACTTTTAATTAAAAAAAAAACTTCCTCAATAATATTCGGCAACAAGCACGTAGCCCAATTTCATTCAAGAGAACTAATACTTAAAAAAATCAAATGCATTTGTTTATAGTTTGTAGTCAAGTAGTCAATGAAAGTATTTAGAGAAAAGATTTATTTGGATTAAGCTAACTAGTAGAAAAAATTAAATGTGAATGAACACCTGTAAGCAAACTGGTAAGCCCTGAAGCAAAGAAATAACATTATTCTAATACAATTCGGGACATGGAAAGTTTTTTACGGCAGTATTAAAAAGCAAACATCACAGAAATGGCAGTTGTCAAGCAATCGAGTATTATTTTCAACAAACCAGCATTTCATTTATTGCATAATCTGTACACTTGAACCGAGGGCACTGACTTAACTGCGTTATTCAATCAAACTAGGTGACTGGGTCGAATTGGGTCCCCGGGTGAAATTGCGTCGCTGGGTCAAACTGGGTCACTGGGTCACTGGGTCACTGGGTCAAACTGGGTCAAGTTGGGTCACTGGGTCAAACTGGGTCACTGGGTCTAACTGAAAAGAGTATGACGTGACCCAGCGACCCAGTGACCCAGTTTAATTTAGTGACCCAGGTGACCCAGTTGACCCAGTGACCCAGTGACCCAGTCCAACTCTGGTCATGATACGCGGTATCTGTTGTGTTACACAGAAAAGACCTACGTCAACTTGTTGAAGGTTCTGTTTTGAAGATTTATTTTTGCGCGATACGATCCCCTCGTGTAACACCACAGACAAAACGCATCCTGACACACGGCATACTAGGTTTCAAGTTTTCCACTTTTTTGGTCAAACTTCTAGGTAAAGGAAAAAAAATGAATTCGCCGGCACCTTAGAAATCAGGAATATTGGTTTCAAATTTAAGTGGAAGAATCTGTCATTGTAAAACAGTAACGTTAGTACTTAAATTTACGACCTAAAAACCACACTCGTGTTTATAAACTACAAATTTTAGAGAACATACTTTAGGGGTGCTGTGTACATACTACCTACGTGCATAACTCTTCAAAACATTTTCTGCTAAGCTCTCCCCGGTCATACATATTGATGCGACTTGCACTTGCCGTCCCCTAATTAAATTAGTCGAATATAATTCTTCTGGTAGTGGATTTTTATACCGTCGTCGAAATATCCCCCCATCAGATGTAAAGAGTATAATTTAAATGCCTATTTTACAATTCAAATTCGGCTTATGTCGGCTAAAAAAGCAAAACTTTTCTTACGAGTCAATAAATGTCCGCTCAAAAGATACGGTTTCACAAATTCCGGTTGGAAAATAATTTATCTCCGGCGTCGCGTCGCTTTGTTTTTAAAATGTTGTAATCCGCTTATGTATGAAGTTATAAATTGTGCGAGTCGTATATTCATGATTTGTTTCCTGTACAATCGCAATTTCCACGTCATTTAAAGTTCGTTTTTTTTGCGTGTGACGGCGAGACATATTGTCGCATCTCAGCGTGTGATTGTTCCTTTGTGGAATTGTGTCAACACTGGTTTTGTTCTGCTGACACGTTCGACCGACACTGTGACTGTTTAATGACTTTGTTGCAAGTGTAATGAGTAAAGGAGAGGGATTTGTGGGCTACCAGTTTTGCAACTTCCAACTTGTTAATTAATAATAAAACAAGAACAAGTGGATGCAGTTTCGTGCACGCGAACCTGTAGAAAAAGCAATTGAATTACAATAGCCTTACTGTAACTATATTACAAAGTTTCGTAGTTGTACTTACGCTTGAGGTGATCACGGTTCTGTTTTACTTTTCTGTCATGATGTTTTTGCTTGAGCACATTATTGCCGCAGTGGAGTACAATAGTGAACTTCGCTACAACTACAACTTTAGAGAGACTCGGGTTTCGTAATGTTCAAATGTGATCAAAGCGCTATACGTATAGTGGCGACAGGTTCAGTAAAAGAAAAAGCACGTCTAATACCTAATATTTTTTATTCCTAAGAAATCACCACTTATTAATTTGTTTCTTCTTAATACAACACGTGATTCGTTCCCACATTCATACATGCAATAAATTACCAAAACCCCAAATGAAACTGTCAAACGTAACGTTGTCTTAGGGTACGTGAAATCATCAGCATCGATGACAATGCGCCGATCTTAATTAATATTTCGACTGCAATTCCTCAAGTAGACATTTTGGTCATGATTTGTTGTTGGTTTCGTTTAAGTGTACTCGTTTATGTGATTCTATATTACTGAGAGGATATCTGAATTGCATTTCTATTGTATGTATGCATCGTCCATATTAAAAGGGTATAGGAGTACCTCTCATAAGAAACGTTATGCATATGAATTATGTATGTGATTACGGGTGTTATTAGTACTAATTACTGAAAGTACCTTCTTGTCTTGAATGTTAGAGTATGTTGATTATTAATTAGACTTAGGGCGCTGCACGCCATGCCTGATGAATCTGATTTTATGTGAACAGTTAATTACTGTTTGTCATTAATTGGCACAGTTTAGTGGACCCGACCACGTTGGAAGGTCTCTTGCCTTCTTCCCAGGAGGTATATCGGGTACAGGGCCAGTATTCGTGCCTGTAACTGGTGATCTTGCTCCGGTATTGTGTAAAAATAACTACGTTTCGACCCGGTCGACGTTCTAAGGCTCCGTATCTCATGGATTGGTTGGTCATGTAGAGGTGACCAGTCTTTTGTTTATCCCAATTGGGCATCTAGACACGTTGGAAGATTTCCCATTATGATTTCACCTGGAGTTACGTTTCAGCAGTAAGTGCTCCGGGCCAATTTAAGGGCGCGTGAGGGCCTTCTGGTGGATGGCTGTGCTTTGTATCTCAGGATTCGTTCTACCCAGCAGATCGGTGGAAGTGCTCCGTGTCTGAATCCGTCCTGTGCACCGCGTTGGATGCTCCGTACCCCAGGAGCCGGTCGATCAGTATAAGCACACCGTGCCTGGGCGGTCGGAGCGCATCGCGCTGGAAGACTCCCGTTTCCCTCGTTCATTATGAGGGTGGGTTATCGCACATAGTCTCGCACATAGATATACAGTGTGTCTGTATTGAGAAGAGCTCCGTGTCTGAATCCGTTCCTTCCATCCTTTTATTGCTTATGAGGGTTACGTATTCCAGATCCCTGCGGATCCGATCGTCACTTCCGCAGTGGGCGCGGGGTGACGTGATAAAACTCTTGCAGATCCTCGTTTAGTTGCACGCAGGGAGTAGGGATTTCACAGGGAAATACGTTGTCGGGTGGCATACGAGGACCTGGACGTGAGAAGATCCGCTGTTCTCGTTAACCCAGCTACTAAGTGTAGCATTATTGAGTGTTGCTGAGTAACATGATTAGAGTAGCTGTAACTGAATGCAAGACAGAAGTACTCATTTTGTTTCTTGGAATTACAGTCATAAGACACTAAGAGTAACAAACTTGCTTCAAATAAGGGGAAGACGGTTGCGTTAACCGACAGTTATCTCGCATGTAAAGAGTATTATGCTAGTCGTCTACTTTGAAAAATGTTCCAGAAATGGGTCGTTTATTTTTAGTAGCTCATGGAAAAGCACTTCCATTATTTTAGTTCCGCGGGAGAACTACATCGAACAATTCAAACGTCCATCTTGTAACCTTTGTATACGTTTGTTCCTTTCGTTTCGCCGTCGCTTTTACATTTTGATGTTTATGATAAGGATCACGCCACAGATGGTTTCTTTTAGTTTAATTATGTGGACTAGATGCTTAAATGTGCGAAATTATTGTATTTCTTATGATAAGAGGGAGTTGATAAAATTTGCAGGTGTTCCTTTGTGTAAAATTTGTTTATTTTTGTGTGAAATGGATGGGTGTGTTAGAAGTTAATAAGATTGGATAAGATAACAAATGATATCATTTTGTTCACGTATAAATGGGTGTGTTTGAATATAGCAAAATTGCGAGTCTTAAAAAAATATGGAGGTGGTACACGTTCTTATAAAGGTACTTGTAGAAAGAAAAGAGCGGCATTAACGGTATTGAAATGATCGAAGTTGGTTCGACGTAGTGAAATTTGAAGTAACATTAATTTATTCGGGTTATACTCGTGTTTACGTTCAGAGTTTTTGAAGTTTACATTGTACAGTCAATTTCGTCGTTATAAAGTCACACCATGTATGTGAATTATTTTTTCCACTATCAAAGAGCCAATTGTAATCACAACGAACCAAGGGTCGTTTTTTTTAGTGATTCTGCGGGATTTACAGAAATAGAGGATTCATGATTTCAAAAAGACCCTAAAAGGAGTTGTACTCATTAAGTTCCATAACGCCAATGAATGAAACTTAATGAAAATTCGTTCCATTAGTGGAACTTTGTTATGTTTCTCAATCCCACGTTAAAGAAGTGTAATTCAAAATACACTTAAACAAGTTTATGGAGAAGTACGTTGATTACAAATGCGATGGATCACCTTTGTCGTTATAAAGTCACACCATGTATGTGAATTATTTTTTCCACTACGTTTCGCCAAGGGTCGTTTTTTTTAGTGATTCTGCGGGATTTACAAAATAGTTATGATTTCCAGAGTTGACTCATGATAACGCCAATGAATGATTGTTAGGGGTTATGTGTTACTGTAACATTATGCGCACCTTTGTAATTACTATTGATTGTTCGTAACTCACCCGACTCCCCTTTTCAGCGTAATGAATATGAAAAACACGAATTTACGATTTTTATAGAACAGTAAATAAAATTCGAGAAAGGGTAAGGTTACTTTAACATTTCACAGATTGAATTTCAACATTCGAATGCGATGTTGTTATTTTATAAAACTTGCTCATGCAAATCGCACATAAAACAAAGCTCCGGGCCCAATTCTTATTGTGGGAAAGAGCAAAGAAAAGAAATCAATACCCAATAAATTATTTTGGTAGGTATTGTACGCATGATTCATTATAATATTGATTATCCTAATTATAGGTGCGTATTGTTTTCAATTTTTAGATCGCGTTAAACATAATACCAATTGCAAAGCTGTACATGATTGAAATATTATCCGCATTACCACCCTGAAAATATAACGTAAAGTGAAAAACATGAAATTGAGGGCAGTTCGAATGGCAATTTGCCCCTGAGTGTAGGTTTAGGTGTAGGTGCACTCTATTCTGATATCGAGTGACAGTTAAGGATGTTGCCTTATCTGATCGGTTAGGATAGTGTTTGATACTGCTAATATACCTTTCGTTTGCGTCAAAGTTAGGACATTTTCCGTAGTAGTTAGAAAAACACTCCTTGAATCAGAAATGCTGAAGACAATTTAGAGTGTTATATTAAAAAAATGTGTAACATATACAGTTATACACAACTTTTATATGGGACACCCTTTATCTGTGCCTAAAAAGCCAGTATTTACTTTGACATAGTTTGCGTTATTATTCATACAGGCAGAACACAGGAAAATGAGATTTTTGCAATTGAAACTTATTACTTTTGTGATAATTCGAAATACTTTTGCCTGCTGTAACGGGAACCCATTGGCGTACCTATTTCAATTTTTTTTTTAATTTTTCAATTAAAGTAATTAGGGCACATGGGCGGAGATGGGCTCTTGTTAGATTTGATGGTTGGAAATCTTTAATGGTGGTTTCCCCAAATTAAGGGCATAGAGTTGAATAAATCTTCGTAACGTCTGTGTAACTTGCCATACAATTGAGCGCCACCCAGTTTCTTTAAATGCTTAACTTTCCCTGTATAAAACTGGGAAGATACAAGGGAAGTCATAAGGAAATCCGATAAGGAAATATTGATATACGACTATTCTTCTTCAGCAAAAATCAAAATAAAACCAATAAATCTAAATTTAATTTCCCCGATTAATAATTAAATAATTAAATAATTAATAAATTCCCATATATCAAAACTACTGGAACGAACCCTGTCAACAGTGTAACGGATTTTTCAATACAGGGTTGCAAACGTTTGATCATAATATTCAATTTTGTTTTTTTACAGTAATGTTAAATGTATACTCCAAATTGACCTACGGTAAACTCAGGTTTACAGAAATATTCTCACCGATTTCGTTAGGAAAATGGACCTATTTCTTCTAAACCTGCACATTCAATAATAATAAAAATCAAACTTCTGCCTTCGGCCACGTTGATGGCAAATAAATACACAATACCAAAATATTGACATATTGAAATTTAAAAATCCAGCAAGTTAGAACTTCTTCCACTACAGCTCTCCTAATCAATATTAACTTCACTGAAACACCCATTGCACTATGATTTTAGAGTCATTTACTAATTTAACAATCACTTAACTAAACAAAAATACAGGACATCTGCGTTTTTTTCAAACAAATCGAAACACAAAATTTTTGTTTAACTCAGTTAGAAAACTTTCATTACTTGGTATTGAATTTAAATTTAACTTCCTCTAACTGAGTTCATACAGGAAAAATAAAAATACAGTGGAACATTTCTTTAACTTTTACTACAAATAAAAAAGTAGATTTACCTTAGTTATACAGCGTCTAAAACTACCCCTTGAGTCGTCCACTCTTGACATATTAGATCTGCTTGCAAGCTTTTACTGTAGGTGAGTAACGCTGACGCCACTTAACCGTCTATTTTACCGTCGAAGGCGAGTTTAAAATTTTCGTGTTTGACGGATACCATTGTTTTTAAATCACCGTTATTTAAGAAGTATTCAATTTACTGCATATTTAGTACGTTACACCACGTGAATTATTATTTCCAATGAATAACCGAGAGATTCTTTCCACGGCTGGTCGATTTAACTTGGTCGACTTGAATATACGTATTAGACACTAAAACCACACTGAGGTTTCGCGATAAATTTTTTGTAATCGCATGTGTATCCTTATATTCTTGACATGCAGTCCCCCGTGACTAAATTAACATTTTTCACCGCACTCCCGATACTAGCCCACTCTTCTAGCGCTACCCTGACTTAGTGGGGAATCTTTAAAACCGTACTGCTTCGCGGCTACTCCGAAAACCTCTCTTTTAATTCCCTGTAACAATTTATTTTCGTAAGTACGGTCACAGCTTTAGTTGGTTGAGATTATTATTTAGCATACCATCTATCGGTGGAATTTTTCTTTGCTCTTCTGGGATATCAGTCTTTTTCAGTAAGCAGAGTGCAAATTTAATAATCCATGTGGATCTAATTGCATTAATCATTCCCTATTGTTTCTGGCGATTGACCCTGTCGGTGTGCATATAGACCGGGAGGCAGTGTACATAGTAACTAAACCATAAGCGACAAAAAATTCGACAATACAGGCTGAAAGTACGTTGAAAACTAATAAGAAAATCACTCGTCTGCCAGTCGTAAGTGGCAGCATTAACTTGGGGCGGCGCTGAATAGGTGACTTCTTTAGGTGATCAACTAAATTACCAAACTATTACGGTCACGGAAAAGATTTGTATCAAGTTTTTTCCATAGTTCTCAAATATGCTATGGCAGACGATGTGCAGCGTTAGCGAAAGACGCCCTCCAATGTAGGGAAAAACACCCCTGAACTTGGGGACCGTATGTGGCAACGTATTAAGTGTAGCTCAGAAGTTGTTAAAAAATTAGCTGCGAGCGTGTGACGCGCGAGAGCACAACGAACAGAGATTATAGATTTACGCACCGCTTTTTACCAAATGAATTAAATTAGCACGATAAGATTGTCTTTTCTTGATTTTAGAGAGCGTTTGAGTTACAATTTTGTTTTAATTTTTCGTACAAGATCACCTAGTGTCAGTATTGGTTCGAGTACCACACCTGTATCACCTGTATCAGGAACATGTAGAAGACTAGCCATTTAGTAAAGAACGAAGTCATTAGGTCAACGGGATTTATTCTAACAATAAATTCGAGGGACACCATATGGGGATCTTGGAAACTGTAACAGCAGTTTAAATTTGGCAAAGTCGCGTATTTTGATGCTTAACAAAATGCCGTTTTGAAACCAAAATAATTTCGACTACTTTCGAAGATATCCTGAAAAAAAAACGAAATTATGGAAAATCGTTTTTTTTTACCGAAGTTATTTAAAAAGATATTTCAACGTACTTTCAGCCTGTATTGTCGAATTTTTTGTCGCTTATGGTTTAGTTACTATGTACACTGCCTCCCGGTCTAATAGTTTGATGGAAGTTGGAAACGAACGTAGGCACTTATCTCCGGTTTGGAGGATATATTTTGTGGATGCATTAATCTGTTTTGTTGTGGAAGTAAGATCAATTGTAATTACTGTACTTCTTTGTTTTAGCTCTTTTATTTTAAGAGCGTTTGAGTTACAATTTTGTTTTAATTTTTCGTACAAGATCACCTAGTGTCAGTATTGGTTCGAGTACCACACCTGTATCACCTGTATCAGGAACATGTAGAAGACTAGCCATTTAGTAAAGAACGAAGTCATTAGGTCAACGGGATTTATTCTAACAATAAATTCGAGGGACACCATATGGGGATCTTGGAAACTGTAACAGCAGTTTAAATTTGGCAAAGTCGCGTATTTTGATGCTTAACAAAATGCCGTTTTGAAACCAAAATAATTTCGACTACTTTCGAAGATATCCTGAAAAAAAAACGAAATTATGGAAAATCGTTTTTTTTTACCGAAGTTATTTAAAAAGATATTTCAAAATAAATGACCATTATTATGGCTTTTTTTCCCTCTACACGTTGCATTTGATAGAGCAATTTTTCCGGATTTCAAAAATCTAAATATCACATTGTAAATAGAAGTAACAAGTACCTACTGACGGACTGTAATCGAATATGATTTAGAAATGAAAATGGTCACCCAGACAATAACCCTATATCAGCGTATACACGTATTAAATGGATCAGTGGGCAATCTAAACGAAAGGAGTAAATTGCAAATTAGTCGTTTTGTGTACCTACTGGTATACCACATAAGCTAAATTGCGTTCTGTCTAATGTTCCCCGCTGTGTTGCAATGGCGGAATTCTGTTTACAGTAGTGGAAGCTACTAAATATTTATAATTAGATTTATTGGGAACTGTACACTATATCTCGCTACCTATTGTGTTTCATCTTTGGATATAAATATCTTCAAATGTTTAATGTAGGTAAAGCAATTCCGGATGTGAGACTCATAATAAACTCATCGCCATATTACCAAAATAATTACAAACTAAATTAGATCGGTATCGTTGATAATTAGTCACTAACTCTAGTTTTCCGTTTTGAACATGGTAGTTACGTCAAGTAAATAAAGTTTTGTAACACTGTCGGCTTAATTACAAACTAGGCGAAATGGAAACGTAATTAGCGAAAAACTTTTGTCATATTAAAATCAACTTTCCGGGTGAGCTCCTCATTTGCGAAAAATCGATGCCAGGCATTTATGAAAAGTGAAAATGATTGTAACTTCCCTTTCAGAAATGATAATTTCCCAATGATAGATTTCAATTTTTGATCTCGTAATTCGACTGTCAATCAAGTGGAGAAATTTTTATAGATTCGCAGAAAATAACATTTTTCGGTAACGATATTAATCTTTCTGAATAAATGTATGAAAGCCGAGGAACAACGGACAGGAAACGATTCGTTATACTTGCTCATCGTATAAGCAACTGCAGCAATCATTCTTTTTCAAATATTACATTAAATCAGAACGTCATAGCTGAAGAACTTTCATAATTTGTCACTGTCGTAATTCTACATTTTTGCTGAATTTGCGCAAAGATATCGCAAAAACGAGCACCAAACTCTGACAATTTACACAATCATGGTTCGAATCACTTAGATTGCAAAAAAGGCCTTTAATGAAAAACCGTTATCGGAAATCGACAAAGCTCTTTTCTACTTTTTGAGAGAATAATACTATAAGTTCACTACAAACTAAATTCGTATAATGGGCCCAGTAAAATTACACAATTACACAGATAAAGGCCAAGGAAAAAAATCCCGGAATTTTTAAAATTGGTGCCTTAGGGTCTAATAAGTTTCAAGAAAATAAAAAATTGGCTTTTGGGTGGGGAGTAAGCTTGAGAAAGGGCGGGCCCTTTGGTAGTGCCGTTTTGTACTTTTCGCTTGTATCTCAGTAACACTCATAGCGAAAAATTCTTGACATAAAACTTAACGCTAACAAAATTTACTACAAAAATTGTTGTATGCTTTTACGTGGGAGACACAGAGTATTGTAGATCAATTTCCGAAAATTCCAAAGGATTAACTACACAAATTTTAATTAACACCCGACACAATTCTTGAACACGAGAAGGATAATCTGGCATGAAAACTTTATCCGAATCACACAAAGGATTCGAAAAAAACACAAAGATAAAAATTTATTCGGAAAGACATGAAATGAAATCTTAAAACAAAATTCCTGAAATAAAGAAACGTTTACGAAGCTTGTTTAGACAAATTAGCCCCTCAGGCGGGCGATAATCGGGTCGTACAAAGATTTGGGATAACTTGGGTGCACAAACGCTGACAAGTTCTGAACTTCACTTTTCTTTAACACACAAAACTTGATGACAAACAACATTAACTTGAAGACTAAAATGACGAATTGCCGGTGGCTCTCCACAAGCTTTTAACTCTTAAAAATAATCAAATCGGGCGGTCTGCCTGAATAAAAAAAAGTGTAAAGAAACGTACACGCTTTCCAACCGTCGGGAATCAGCCACGGTTTTGATTCCCGTATTTAACGAAACACCCTTCCACTATAAAAAAATTCTTTCTCCGGGACACCAGATTTTTTTAAAGCAAAAATTATTTCCTACCAAACAGTATAAAAATCTACAGGCCGTACCATTTAAAAAATAGCAAAAAATAGGTATATCTCCGAAAATTCAAATATTTTTTTTCTGATTAATTTATGTAGCTTACTAGATACACGAAAAATTTTATTTGAAAGATTTTTTTGTATCTCTAATTACTTCCGAGAAAAATTGCGTTCCGTATTTCCGTTTACACCCAGTATACACCATATACTCACGAACGCTACAGAAAAGAAACATCTAAGCTGCGTGTCGGTTTCTTGTTGTCGAGCGACTCGACAGGTCAGTTGTGAAGCAACACTCAAGCTGTGTAACGGTGGCATTTTGCGTTTCTTAATGAGAAAAAGGAAATGAATATCTTGACACAACAAAAAAATGAACAGAAATTACGCACCATGTTTACATATTTATATAAACAGGTAAATAAATAAACAGCTAAACAGATAAACATGTAAACAGATAAACAGCTTTATGGAGACCCTAACTGTTTATCTGACCGTTTTATTTCGTATGTTCAATATACTTCAAAATTTGCTCTTTTTAGCGCATTTTTTAAGAATAAAAAAAATGTGCTATTGTTTGCGTTTTGTCCGTCCGTCCGTCCGGACTCACTTCTACCGTTTTGAACTACTTCTAGGGGAATGGTCCTAGAGTCCTGGAATTTTTTGCAGTAGGTAGCGTATACCTTGAAGGTGTGTTAGACGGTCATCAAATTTCGCTGTTTAAAAGGGCCCCCCCCCCACGAATTATTTCCTGAGATGTTGTTTTTGAAAGTAAAACGTGCATAACTTTTACATACGACAACCATTGGGTCTCAGATTTTGCATACGCATGCCTTCAGTGGTGGTGTTTAGGTGAGAAACATGAAACTTATCTCTAATTACAGGTCTCAACGAGCGAAGGAACCGTTTTCTACCAACCATAGCCCTCCTCCTAGACCTCTTATCGTGATCGGGTATATTCCCTTATACCTCAAGAACGGATTGTCAGAACAGGGTACTCACAAAGGGCGTCTGCAAGAAATATGTCCATTGGTGAGTCAAAACAAAAGCTATTTCGTTTTAAAAAAATGCGCTATATCTGCACAAGAGTTGTGCACAATTTATGCTTGTTTGTATCTTTTGGAATTAGATATTTTTACCCGTGTGCCCTTTATACCCGCGATTCACCCTTTGGTAATCCTCTTGTAAAGGTACTATTGCGTCTCCTACATTGCTATATTTGCATTTCCTTATCTACATTGCGTCACACGTCACCTCACTTCATATTCAACATAATACAATACATGCTAAAGTTAATAATAAGTGGAATAAAAGCAAATGTAATATAACGCCAATTTCAAAATTTGGGTTTGCGCATGCGCAGTGCCAACTTTCTTATTTATAGTAACAATTAATAGTACATTGAAATACAAGTGCAGAAACGGTATTATTGAAAAACGAGTATAAATGTAGGAACACGAGCGCCAGCGAGTGTTCCTATTATACGAGTTTTTCAATTACCGTTTCGGCATGCGTGTTTCATACTATTTTTTCTACGAAAGTGAAAAATTCTTCTCTAGAAATTAGAAATTTCAACTAGCCAAATAACGACAAAAAATCGTATAGTCTGATCGTAGTTGGATGTTTCAATTGTAAATGATCCAGTAAGCCGGTTTGACAAAACATAATTGTTTGAAAAATCGTAAATTTAAGTCAAACAATTTGTGGCGTAGTGAAGAAGTGTTAAGATAGATTTTGACGAAACTGAAGATGAAGAAGGTATGTGCACTCCGCCGGACGTTGCGGAAATGGCTAATGCGGTTTCGCATGAATTGCTACCCCAAAAGTAAGCAGCGTTTCGGAAAGGAGCGTTTTCATAAGAGAACAAATCGCTAAGTTTTTGAGAGAAGCGCCTGATGAAACATTTGTAATGATGATTTTGTGAATTTCTTATTGTATTTTTAAATCATAAATAAGCATAATTTAATTACAGGTTGCTCTCGTCCTTGGAGTGGCTGGAGCTTGCCGTCGGAGCGAACGTTGTAAAATGACTGTAACGGATTTCATGCAATTGATAAACGATACTCCAAGAATCATGTCCCAAGAACGTTTTCTGTAGCAGAAGGCAAAGTCTACCACTGTCTTATAGGTGAATCGAGTCTTCGCATATGGCGCGTTATTTTTTTCTATTTCGATGTGGAAACAATACCGAAACCTTACTTGATTGGTCCAGTTTAAGTAATGCCGAAAGAAATAGAAACGCATGTTGGATTGGTACAACGGTATCCGTGTAAAGTGTAAATAACGTACGATCCGATTGTATTAATTCCGATTAATTTTGGGGTAGAGTAGTAAAATATGGCAGTACGCTTAAACTCCCCTTCTCGTTTTCAAAAATTACTCCTCGTAGTTTTACAGGCAGTAAATTTAACGTCGCTTCATTGGCAATCTCTTGGATCTCTGGTGGGGTACAAGAGACGTGTTTGTCATCCGTATTTATCATAACTGCCGCAAAATGGAATTATGACCAAATAATTAAAAGTTTGAAGTTTGAAAATACAGAAATCAGGTTAGCCAACGTGAAAATAAATGAATTGTGTCTATTACCAACATACACTGAATGTTTAAAATTACCTAACAACGCCTAAAGGCAATATTTATAATTTGTATAATTTATTATTTAAAATAAAAGTCGAAATAGAAAAAATAGTATAAAGCACACGTGTCATTTGTCTACTTGTCGCACTCGGCTTTTGCCGCATACGCGGCTTATGCGGCAAACTACCTAACAATGACACTTGTACTTTAATATACTATTGCCGCACTAGTGTTTCAAAGACCTGTTTTCACAATCAATTTACCTACAAAAACAATCGTGTTTCTACACTTTCGTAGAAAAATTAAATTTCATACATATACACTTTAAATAAAAGCAAAACTAACACCAACTTCAAAATTTGTTTTTGCACTGCTATAGCCATACCTAGGAGCTCGTTTTCTATATTTGTTTACACGTTTATTCTACTTACCACTTATAGTGGTCCTTAATAACTATGTTGATAACTAGAAACAGTAAAACGTCAACGCAAGGGTCGGTCTTCAGGGCTTGTGTTAAGGTATTTAAGTAGCGTATGCACCCTGGTCACGATCGTTAGAAATGGTAAGTAGGGCATCGAAAGTATTATTGAGTTTGGCGTATAGTATAATAGCCCTGTAATGTGACTTACTTCCACGTGTAACCCTGGCTGATATTCGGATATATTCCTAGGGCCCGATAATGTATAATGATCCTTAACGCGGTCTCAGGTAGCGCCAGAAGATTATGATTGTACCGTTGAGTGACGCAATTCGCTCGTATGGGTCATGGTGTCAACCCAATACGAAACTTTTAGTGTTCGGAGGGCCAGAGGATAAGCAGTTACGATGTTTGTTTTACATGACCCTCGTGCGCAAAAGACGACCAGTCAGACTGAAGCTGCCATACCACCCCTTATGACCGTACGCGTACATTAGAGAGATACGTTTCTATTGAAAAGTGAGTTTACACTAGATTTGTAATAAATATCCCTGACCAACAGGTTACCTCCATCTTCTACCTATCTTTTAAAAATCATACCCCTCATTACCTATACACTACTATACATGAAAGTGTAGATACCTACTTCTAGTTTTGGGGTTTTAATTGTCCGATTACCTGTAACTTTAGAGCATTTATGTTGTCTGCAAATTAATGTTTCTGTTTCTTTACAAACTTTTCTTCCAAATAATCATCTGACGCATTGATGGAGTTGCACCAACTGCGTGTTAAAAATCAGACTACTATAAACTGCAATGATAAGTTGTTGTTTTGAATCTGAGTTGGTGTACGTTTCAAAATAAAATTAGACACCAGTTTAAATTGCACAAAATTTCTTTCATCATAACGAGGTGCATTATCATTTTCCTTTTAATTAGAACTAAAGACGTCTATTAAGCATAATTATATTCTTCCTTTGTTCCAACTTGCTGTAAAAGTTCATTAGCTATTAAGACATCAAAAGAATTACTTGCGACACTAGAATGCGAGGCAATTTACAGCAATGTCTTCTCGGACTTTTTAACTGAAAAATTACGAAATTTATAGCCCGACAGCAACCTTTGGATAAACGTAATTGCTGTGTTTAGAACACTAGGTGTTAACCAATGAGGAAACGACCGCGGCATTTGAGAAGAGAATTAACTTTTCAATATTGAAGCTTTTTTGTTTATTTTTCCTGCACCTCCTTTTAACTCCTTTACATTAAAATATTAATCAGTGGTTTTTAAATGTTAACGGGATAGAAAACTACGTGTAAGTTCACATCGTGCAACGAAAATCTGACGAGTCTTTTATCGTAAAATTTGTTTATAATATATCACGCTGTCGTTTTGTTACACAATTTATGATTATGTTATATAACATCCTATGCATAACACTGTTACTTCTAAGATATATAACTACATGTTACATAACAGGTTGTTCAGAATAGGTAATGCTCATTAAATGTTTCAATAACTATCGTGTAGGGAAAATCGTAACATCCAGTATGTTGCAGTTACGTTTATGTTACATAACAGATGTTATACAATTTGTTGCTTCCATGTTATATAACAGCAACGTTGACTAATGTTATTAAATATAATGATTATTCAAAAATAAAATAAAAAATCAAACTCTATGTAGTGTTCTCTAGGGGATAATGGTAATTAAACAAAAAGTCTCTGTGTTTCTGGTTCTTCTGTATAGAATCGGACATAGGTAATTACAAAAATGCTAGACTCAAGTAGTGCTCATAACTGGGAACTCGACCGAATGATTAAGTTTATTGCAGATTGCTTTCCGAATACATGGTCTATTTTTACGTAAAGGTTTCTCCTTCAGACAACGAAATTAAGTGTTCCCAAGATTATAATTACCAATCGCCTAATGGTCTAGACACGCCCATATCCGATTCCTGAAAACTGATACCGACATACGGTCCTAACCAATTAGATAAGAACACTTCAACGACACGTCAAGTTTTACCTTTCCGAAACGTTAAAGCTGTCTAACACAGGCAAGGAACAAACGAAATGAGCAGCGGGATGTGCAGTCCTTTTACTTTCAATCACCGAGAACGTACTGTGAATAATGTAAATCAGTTTACATGTCACCCAAAGCGTAACGCAATAAAAATTTAACCGCCCGTTTCGCGTCCATGTAAATTAACGTACTGTAAAATGTAAATTACATGGTTTACAAAAAATGTTCAAACAAATCGAGATTAAAAGGGAAATGTGCTTAATTATATATTTTAATTAAGTGCATGCATTATTTTCAAAGCTATAAAATCAAAAAGCACTGTGTTGATCAAATGAAACCCCATCAATCTGTTTTTCATTTCTATGAGCATCCGCTGTATACTTTTAGCCACGCGGTTTCGGTTTCACTAAAAGGTCCTCTTCACAAAATGATTTTCCAAACTGAAAATGGTTTGTTAGAATGTAAAAATGTAACTGACAATGCCCCTTACGACTATACCAGGTGACAACGAAGCTTCTATCCAAGGTCGGATTTCAAAAACGCTTCAGATAAAAAATGAAATTTTCGTTAACGATAAGATTGAAAAATGTGCATATTTTAAGCAGAAAATCTACCGTCACTTCCGGTTTCACCGGAAACGATCAACATTTTGAAATTAGAATTTGAATATGCAAATAATTCGTAATTAGAATTTGAATGTAGAATAATATATAAGGATTTTCATGCTAAATTACGAATTATGATCGTTTCCGGTGAAACCGGAAGTCTTGTTTTTTGCTTAAAATATGCGCATTTTTCAATGCTATCGTTTAGCGGCGACCAGCTGGAAGACCCGACGGCGTTCTTTAGCATCCTCAAACCGGAACCCACACAACGGAAGTACTCACGGCTAAGTTCGACTGAGAAAAGAAGCCGCGAGATGGTGAATGTTACGCCGAGCTTAAAAAAAGCATCCTGGAGAAATAAAACAATTACCTGCATTTAGCCGTATTTATTGATTTGAAGATATTATTCAGGTAACGTATCGATTTTGATGGGATATTCAAAATTGGCGTTTTATCTGAGCACAACTTTCCCAATTTTTCTGGTCATAAATTTACCCAAATTACGTTATGGATATACCAATACCACATTATTTATTTACCACATAAAACATAACAGATATTTATATACTTTAAAACATAGATTAATGGGGAATTAACGGACCTAAAACTTAACAAGATTAATTCTCTCTCTTTTTGCATGGCAGGAGAGCTTTCGTCGGCAGTAAAAATAATTTACATATTTCTACGGGAACGGTTGCAAAAGGCCTCCTATTTTCTTTAACGGGCGGCTCTAAAAATTAACCCACTAATTTCGACCTTATACTCGTATTTCCAACTCCTAAACAGAAATAAATATTTTCCAAGCGACAATCTTAGTAACGAAGCGCCCAATTTAAAACGCTTCTAGATACGGGGGTTCATATACAGAGTGATCAGTAAAACTGGTAATTTCCAGGCTGCTCCTTTTAAATGAGTTTAAACATAAGTACTTTATATATTACAATGCGGCTCCCTTAGGTCAATTTATAAAAATCAATCTCTTTGAAAAATGTTTGATTACTCTCGATAAAAATTTAAAGAAATTTCTTAAAGAGAACCGATCGTAATTTTTTATACAGATCAAAAAGTTACTTTACCTCAATCTCTGGAATAGATGGTTTTTGAATGGTACCACTATGGCACTTCTCGGACAATGTGTAATGAAACCTGGATCTTCAAAAGGACTACTGCTGATTTTTTTCTGGGTTAGTTTTAGAATTACGCCTCTTGTGTAGTTGTTCGGGTACGGACCGCTGTTCTTCCTCACCACAACCCCTGCATAACGGGCTGTCTGTTACTCCCATTTTGTACAGGTGTTTGTTCAAACGACAGTGGCCCGTGGTCATTTCCGTCGCGAGTTTTATCTTAGCTTAGCTTTAAGATAGATGATGCTAATTCACCGTTTGGGGTTTCCAGAAAAAAATTGGAATGGTTCTGTCCTGGAATTTTCGATCAATGCCCGCAGTGATCTTTCGTGAGTAATTCCAAGGCAAGCTCTGCGCTGAACTTTGTATGTCGGTATGTGCTTCTGGATGAAAGACTTTTTGCACCGCACCAGTTGCTCATACGTAATGACTGGTATAAACATGTTAGTGTATATCCAGTGGGTCATTTTTGGATATAGACCAGATGCTATTTGAAGGTAATCCCTTGATCTAAGGTGATGCTCGAGTATTTACTTACTCTCACTATACCTGTAGCTTGGTGTCGTTTAGCTTTGTTGCCCTTTTGTACGTGCGAAGAGAATGTGGTCGTCCGTTCAGCTACATACTACTCTGTCGATAGCAAGATCACAGGATTTTCCTGGTTGGTGTTTATTGATGGGTTAGGGCCCCAGCACTTCATCCCACTTTCTCCATTAGTTTTAGGCGAATCGACGTTAGACGGATGGCTCTAAACGGCTTGGCTTGGACGTATGAGTCTCGCCACGTTTCGGTATGAATACGACTTTTACGTCCCTCCACCCCATAGGTACGTATCCTAGGGCAAAACTTACATAGTGTGGGAGGCTCAGGTCGAGACCTTGTTACAGCAGCGCAGAAAAGATTCCATCCATTCTTGAGCATTTATACGGATGGAAAGTCTGCACTCACCCCCTAACTTTGGCTAGATTCACTATATGTCGAGCCAACACCCAATCTCCTATGTTCCCCCTGAGAAGCGGTTCCAGAGTGATCGGTTCGCCCGCAACATTTTGAGCGGGGGTCTTTGATCCCGGACAGTGTGATGGAAGCAAAAGCTCCTAGGTCACCCTTGTAGTCTCTATATAACCTCCTCAATTTTTTTCAAAGAACCCTCTGTTTCTTTTTGTAAGGCTCTTTGGCTTCTCAATACGCGCTCGTACTAGGGGCCAATCAAAACCCAAGACCGCTTTTTTTAATTTAAACCTAGCGCTTATATAATTTTTAAAAAAACATTGCTTATTGGTTCTGCTAAGTAAATTCTAGTTCTTTTCCAAAAGTTGCGTTTTTGACCGTGTCACACCCCGAAGAAACAAAATTTAGTTTTAGGGTTTTGCCAGGTTGTACAGATTTTGGCGATTCGCCCAGCTCGAAGTGTGCCGCAATGGAGTTAAAGCTCAATTGCGGTACTAAGGAGCGGAGCTCGAAATAAAATCAAGTTCAGAAAAATTTGTTTCTATGGTACCTAACAACTGCGACGGCAGAACCTAAGCTTGCTATTTTTGACGTCTAAATTAAATTCAGAATTGTCAGAAGCTATACAATGATTTATACGGCTTCTGCTATAAAATAAAGTTTTGTATTATACACAACGATAAAGGGAAACTAACCATCTCATGAAAGTTAATTCCCTCAATGATCGTCTTGTATAATAATAATATAACAAATACCTATCTGTATCTTGTCCATATGCTTACTGCTTATAATAGTAAAAAGTCTTCCATTATAATTAACAGACACGTTTTATAGACATTTTGGGTTAATCATTTTGTTACATAAATTTAATTACTTCGAGGAGGCGCAAACTTACACGGCATGCATACATTGTACCCTTTAACATTTTATTGTCTGGAATGTCCGCTTCAAACATGTACATGCAACTCGCCAGAAAATTTCATGTTTTATGGTTTTATGGCCATTTAAATTACCCTACCATTGTGAATTCCCAAGTCTACAAAAGCACTTTTCCGACTACTAAGTAGGTACATTGAGACAGTTTATTCGGTATTTAAATTTCTATACCGAAAGCGAACGTAATTGATGAGCAAAAGTCTTACGTGGGCGTTGGCTTAAATACACAGTTTAACTGGCGATTAACAATCCCAGAGAGGAGAAACTTTATTTTCAAAGTGAAAAGAACCAACAGAGGCGTAGTAGCTTTATACTCCATATTGCTGTTTACTAGAAGAAGTTGAACGAGCGGATATACACTTTCTGTTAAAAGTTGTGTCATCATCAAATTTCCCACAGACGACAAACTTTCGGTATTAAACTTTTGAGAAGTTTTATAACTTTTAAATATACATAAATGTAATACAAAGGAATAAAGGAGGGCAAGTTTTTTCGTTACAAAGGTATACACTTTTGTATTATGTATATCAATGCAAATCACCCCCGATGTGGAGAATAGGCGACAGTGGAAATATTTTTGCATATGAATGTATAAAAAGGAGTAAGGGTGTTACCAGTTAATTTAAGGCTTGAAATTTATATTTCAGATCTGATATGCACCAGATAATTACTTTATAATTGGACTTCTGCAATGTAAATTTAAGTGGATCTGTGCATCTGTTTTTTTTTTCTGTGAGCACAATTAGGTAAGAGCTACATTCAGCCCTTGACTATGAAAGTACGTATAGTTTACCTTAAAGCTCCTATAGAAAATTTTGTCGACACTGTATCCCACTTCCAGCTAAGCTTTCTAAAACAACCATAGGTCGTTATACTTCCAGAACTTTTGCAACGAATTATTTTGGTAGAAAAATTAAAAATGTTCATTCGAAGGCAACACGATTCATCTCTTAATAACTAAAATGTTGGCACCTATCCAATCTCTGCAACTCTCTTTTAGGTCAAGCTTTACCATGGATTATCCTCAAACTGTACAACTACGTTTAACTCAATCAATTTATCTTAGATGTAGGTTGAAATAGAACATTGAACCGTACTCCCAAACAAAGAATTCATATCTAGAAATGCCTTATAGGCCTTTTAGGGCACGAAACGTTTAACATACGTCACGCTCACGAATGAAAAGTTAAAATAGTAGTTTTGACGCTTTGAATTTCTAATGAAAGTCAACCGCCGGGTCGTACATTCGGCAAATGTTTGTAAAGTAGCTTTACCTGTTACGTTTGTAAGGGTAACGGAAGCTATGGAATAATTAATAAAATGTGTTCATTAGGCCTGACATGTTATTCGAAGCTAGACGCATGCATAATTAATAGTTGATTAAAACCTTCGTGATCCTGTCGTAGCGTTCCACAATAAAGTTTATTACGGAAAGTTTTGTAGAAAAATGGTGGAAATGAGAATTCCAAATTGTTGATACTCCGAAGGTTTCCTTATAAAATTTTTATTGACTTTGAAATAGGTGGCAGAGTAGTAATTACAAGGTGATGAATTAATTTTTACTAAAGAAATAGATAAGTACAGTATATTGCAGAATCAATGTTACGCGGGTACAACTTCGTTAATGTTCGATTTGTCAGTGTAGACGAGAGGAAATGTGTCTACTAATTCACTCACCGAGAGCAAATTCAACAGGCTGCTCTAAATATATCAGGTTATTCAAAAGTAATGCTGCAGTTCTTGTAGGTACATATTAACAGTTTGGTTTCATAATGATAACAGTAACTTTTTGGTCGGTTTTAGCATTGGAAATGCCTATGTTTTGTATGGGTATGAAGTTACTGGTTAGTCGAGCGGAAAAGAAGACAATTGGTGTCGCATCAAGTGATGATTGTCCCGTACTCGATTGCAATCGGTAGATTCGGGAAAAGTCGCGGATACTGTCGATACGGTACTTACTTAAGAGTGCGCAAAAAATTTTGTTAATGGGGTTGGACTTGAATTTCGTTATGGTCTCAGGGAAAGTGATTCTTACACTTCCATTTAAGTCAATAATTCTCCCAAATGAATTAAGCATTTTATTTTTGTTGAAGGTGCATTATACGTCATGGGAAAATCACTGGCGACTATCTGGTGCTAGAGTCGCTAAGATACGAGCGGCAATTTATAAGATTAACTCCGTGCCCTCTAGCGTCTGTCCACCCACTAAAAAAACCATCCCGCGAAGAATTTTCGAGTGATTGACTTACACTTTTTTTTAAATGCGATGCGAGTACTATCATGGCTCCTGCCTTCTCCATGACACAAATGAATACCACCAGGTGCCCGAATTAACTTTTTTCTTAACGCTCAACGCAACGCTCTTACGGTCCAACGCGTAGTACCACCTATAAAATTCATTTTTTTCAATCAATGAAATCCCCCGAAACTCAAAATTGACTGAGTTCTCACAATCTAAGCAAAAATAAAACACCGCATAAGACCCTCGTTAACGAGCGAAACTACCTCAGCAATTTGGTCTTAATTACACACGTATTTAACTTATCAGTACCGTACCCTTCACCCAAAATTACAATATTTTGAAGAAACCTGCCCAATTGTAAAAATAATCGCTAAAATTTTAATTAAATAAACCGATACAACGTAATATCGAAGGATTCTCCGTTTTACCATCACTTTTTTTAACGATTATTTATTTTAATCTTACTAAAAACATATTAATATAGTTAACAAAAATGCATCATCAAATCCATGTCATGGGCATTGAGATAAAGCCCTTAGTCTCTTCCCCAACCTTGGTGCATGAGTAACGAGTTTGACATTGAAAGGTTCCATCCTGCATATACAACTTACGACGATACATACATTTTTGAGAGTAAGCAACCATGCAATTTCTGGGTGGGAAAAAACTGCCTGCGCCATCTAGAAAGCACGAACGGGGGTTACGTTTGGCATCTTGTTTTGAATGGCGGTCGTAAACGAGTCGCTCCATAAATGTTTGTTGTTATTTTGTGTTATTTAATGCAGGTAGTAATTTTTGCTTTCTTTATATCGTATTTGCGTTTTGTATGCCGCATTTTTTTTGGTGTGTTTCAATCTTTGTTTTTGAAATTTACTTGATTTAACCGCAATGCAGAATGACATGTTAAATGCCGTTATCCATTTGTTTGTAATCGTTTACGTTTTTGGTGTAATGCTTGCTTAATTTATGTTTATTGATGCTAATTACTTGGTCTTGTCCCTGAAGTAACGTTCATATAAGTTTTGAACATTTTATGTTAATATGTGGAAATTACCGATTCGTTTGATGTATGTAAACTGTAACCATTTGAAGTACGACACCTAATTCCGTGATTTGTCTTCGACATTCAACTGTAGGCTCGAAACCCCGAAACCAGGGGCGGCTTACCCATCTTGCCAGAGCGGGATTACGCTAATCAAAGCTCTTCAGTTTAGAATCTATGTGCGATAAATGAGTTACGATTCGTAATATCCACATATATTGTTTTAGTTAAATTAAACGCATTTCGGAAAGCAGTTTAGAGCATTCCAAGTGTTTTAAGAGCTTCCTAGGCCATTTCCAAACCACTCCCTCCAAAACCACTGTACGTCGTCTTTAAATAGTAGATCACTATGTGCGCTGTGCATATCTCAACCAATGCGCGGTAAAGATACCTTCTGAGCGCAGTACAAAACGTCACGATGTGTTGCCGAGATAAACTTACCACTAACCACAAAACCGGACCAGATACTCACCTGAAACAAAAAAAACAATTAAACCGGTCATACATTATCAGTTCTAGCAAGCGCCGCAACTGTCAAGTGAATTCCTTAACTGAAAGTAACTTTCACCCTACACACGATTCAAAAAACATCACTACGCGCCAAGTCATTTCTTTTTGTTAACGTACAATTTTCAGCGGGAAGTTTTAGTCGCAATCGAAAATGTTGATTACGATTGCGCCGCTTGACCTCACATTCTAAAGAACAAAAGAGTATCGCTGGACTGCCGAATATGGAGATTTCATTCGGACTATTTGGATAAGTATAATTAACGATCATTAGGTGAATGAGTTACAAATAACAACCTTCAATCAAGTCGATCGAGATTACATTCGTTACTTGCGCTCTTAAAAAACTTGAAGTTTGACACCGCTCCCATATTTTTCCGGTGTCGGGGAAATGCGTGATTAAATAAAAACAGTTGTAATTTGTTTAAGCGTATCGCAGGTATAAGCGTACGAGACGGGAATTCCAGTTTGTTTCTACTCAAAATGGACCATTGAAAAACGCACTAGGAAATAGGATCTTTTTACTTTTGCATTTTCGCAAGCTACCTTTTGTAAGTACCGAAATTTTGAGTTTTGCTGTAAATGTATTTTTGAACCGTAACTTATTAAATCATGAATCTTTTGCATTTTAGTGGTTAAACGAAACGTACAATGTTTTGCCGCTAGGGTGTTTGCCATAATTTTGTTTTAGTTTATCCAAACTGACCGCCGCCATTTTCTGAACCCGTTTGATTTCTGGGAACACCGTTCTCCGTTCGAGTTACCCGGGGTACTTACCCGCCACCGCCGTTCCGAATCCTGACCAGAAGCAGGATTTCCGAACCTTCTGGTGGTTTCCGAAGCACTCCCGTTAAACCGTAACAGTCGCAAATGGGTGTTTGATACCCCACCCCAACTTATAATTCCATATTGAGGACGGGATTCCACAAGAGCAGAGTAGCGTTTAAAATATTGAAAAGTTGTAAGACTCGTTAAGGGGTAGTGGTGTGGCCGAACATTTTTTTGTTATATTCGCGGAGGGCACACGGCTAGAGCGGGGTACACGGTCAAGTAGGCCATCTATCCCGCAACAGAAAAAGGTTACAGGATCGCAGGCCTCCTCTGGACGAAGAAACTGCAGCTTGGAACCTTGCCTTTGGACACAAATCCTATCAAGACATTGGTTCTTTGAGCCGAATCAAATTTATTTTCGTTTATTTCTGCTTTTCGGCTATTGTAACGACGTCTAAAACAACGCAAACATTTTCAGAAAGGTTAACTGAGTGAATCGGAATCGACGGCATTGTATGCAAAGACAAGTCGGTAAGGACATATCTAGTTACTATAATTAAGGAAATGTAACAATTATTTTTCAAAATGCTTGAAACTGGAACATTTCGAACAGTTATGTTTATATTTATAGATTATGGATTAATATCATATGCCATAATGTCATTAAAGGGTAATGTTACCTAATAGTTATGATAACCGCCAAGCCTAAAACAGGAAGGGTTTACTACATTACTGCTATATTCTATTACAATGTAGATAATAACACAACGTTGCTCCTTAATTATTTGTATCGTAAAGCTATCTGTCAGAGAACAAAATGAGAAATCTCCGCCATCAGGTCCGAGTGCGTAAATGTGATTAAGTTACCGAGAAATTCCAGAAACACTCTAGAGAATGAAATTGAAAATATATTGCCTTCGCGATTATTTTTTCAGTTTGATTACTTCCGAGGGAAACTGCTCTACAGAAGCTTTACAATAATAGAGACGATATTAAATTGTTTCTATAGATTTTTCCGTT
Organism: Photinus pyralis; assembly: GCF_008802855.1. Lineage (NCBI taxonomy): Eukaryota > Metazoa > Arthropoda > Insecta > Coleoptera > Lampyridae > Photinus > Photinus pyralis. Next base: position 20,607,510 of record NW_022170596.1, read on the forward strand.
GATATTTACGTAGATGCATTCGAAATTTAATGAGCTCCGCTTCCAGTGCTTGTCTTGTCTTGTGTCACAGCGGTTTGAAAGGAAAATATTATTACTGTCATTTATATGCGACTTTATCGGCATAAGCACCAGCACCGTTCAGAATGTAGGTTTTCTACTTTGCATAACAAACAAATACTTTGTGTTCGTACAATGTAAGATGCAATCTTTATTCCTTCTGATAAATTCATTAACGTTGTGTATCCAACCACATAAGCTCCGGGTCTGACCTTAGACGAAAGGGCAATGAAGTGAATAATTGGCAATTGCTTGATTTACATGAGAAAGTGGTAGACATTTACCTTAAATCTGCTTAATACGATGACTATTCACTGAGATGGAGATTTACATCATAAGTCACGACAATTCCAGATCAAAAACGAAGTATCGCGGGTATATATATTTCGTGCGGTTCCCCACCCACTTTCTCCCTGTGTAAAACCGTCAAGCAATATATTGTTGTAAAATTTAAGTAGTTTAGACGATGGTTAATTTTTGTTAAAATAGCCGCATTGTAATTTGTTTACTTTCTTGTACAATTAGGTTAAGGAAAGATAAGGGACATTTGTTAGAATATTGTATCAAGTGTTTGTGAAAGTTTATTTAATTTTAAGATAAGCCGGTCGCTTACAGTATAAATACGGAAATTTCTAGCACTAGAACAGCAGTTGCCCGCCGTCTTTTCACGGAGCAGCATCTGTGCCGTTCCCGCCCGTAAACCATAAGCGCGTATTCTTGTAATAAGCGAATTGAGGCGAGATTTTAAGAAAATAAAAGTAAAGAACCGAGCGAAACCATCTCCATCGAGCCACCGTATCTAAGACGAAGACAATCTTCACGGCATTCCGGAGAAAATCAAGAAGATTGCGAAATAACCGAAGAAGAGTCTCACTTTCTATTCTACGCGCGGTCCGTGTACGTTGAGGTTACCAAGAAGTCGGCACTGAAGGCTGCCTGTGATTGCCCGACCCAAATTCGAATAGCAGCCTGCAGTAGACGCTCCTAATTTACTTCAATTTCAACATCATTCGGAGAGAGACCAAGATTGCGCCCCGACTCCTGGCGGACATAAACAATAGACCTTAAAGGTATTTATAAATAACATAAAACTTGATCGCGTCGTAGTTTACCGTTTTTCGTAGTTCACCCCGTTGTAGATTACTGTGTTGTAGTTTATCATAGGACAGTAGTACAAATCTGTATTATTGTAAAGACGATTTAATTCCCTACTGATGTTACTTGATGAACTTACAGCAGTTTGTTTTGATTTTCGATTTAGTTATATATTAATTTCTGAGACAAAAATTAAGTTTCTTTCTGCACTCGGCGGTTCTAGAGTAAACATTTTGATTTCAATTAACATAATAAAGATAGATTTTCCTTTTTGTGCAGTGAATTTTGTGAATGAATGAGTTAACCCTGCTCTTACAGGAATGTGCCACCTCAATCCCCATTTCTCTTAACATGTGTTACTTACAGATTAAAAGCGAATAAAAAATAAGAACGTAATAGGTTTTAATAAAGATTATTGGTTTTTATTCATTTATCCTTTCCCATTTACTCGAGGCCAGAAAAGGACCATAGACTGAATGCTAGCCGGAGCCCAACAAAAATTGTTTTATGTAAGAAGAACCCCCCCCCCCCTCCGAAATAAAGTACCTTGAGGAAGTAAACGGTAGGAAGAGTTGAAAAGTAACCAGCGGTTACAAGGGCTCTTGGGGATCAGATTTTTCAACAATAAATGCATCGCAAACATCAGGGAATGTTGGAAGATCTTTGAAACTTAAGTGACATTTAAATAGGTACCTACTTTTAAAGGAGACCCTTTGGCATTCATAACAGCTCGTTAAAGGATTCTCAAAACTGTGCATTTGTATTAACCTTTCGCGAGGCCGTCTTCATGAGCGCCTTCAACGCTGGCACACATAGTCCGGCACAAACCCTAACTGCAGCATTTCTTCTGACTTGTTAATGAGTGTGCCGCTTTAACGATACTAATGTCACGATTTTTACCACTCCTATCATTGTCATTTATGTACGGAGCCGATTATATGTATGTTTCTTCAAAACGGACTGCTTCACAAGCAATACCATTATTACCGAACCGTTCCTGTAGAAACCTTGTTTGACGATCCACTGATTCCACCACCTACCCCCATCATACGCAAAGGATTTAAAAACGCCGAACATATCTCTAACCACGCCGATATCCTCAGTTATCTTTGGCGCCGCCAGCATCACCACCATAACAAAATCATCCTAACCAAACATACACCTCTCCGACACTGCATGCGAAAAAAGACGTACATTTGGTCAATTCCCACAGACCGTCGCCAAAGCGTTTAAGATCAACGACCCGATTCAACGAGAAACTAACCGATTTCACCATTAGCCAGGAGAAAGAAAACTTTTTTGATCTGATACTCAAATGCTTGTTCCTCCTGTGAGTTCTTACTTTGATCAAAACTTCAAAGTAACCGTTGAGGCTGACCTCCAAAGTTTTAAAAGCACTTCCTTGCGCCCCTCTCGCATCCTGATATCTGAACTATTTGATAAATAATAATAAACTTGCCTGGAAGGTCTCTACCACAGTTATGAACGATAAACCCAGCTCCAATCCTAGTCACCTGTCCGATCGCCCGATTTTACTGCTGAGTTGCATGGCGAATGCTTCAAACACATAATTTGTAGCCCCCAGGAAACACTTCAAACACCAAGTCCGTCCAAATCGTTCCATACTTGAGCCACTGTTTAAACTACACACTTCCTCAAATCCTTTAACGTCACTAAATGCACCCTTGCCATTACACGGGTATTCGGCCGAGTCTGTCATGCCGGACTCATCCACAAGATCCGCGAACTAGAAATTCCCGCTTTCCTTATACGACTGATATATTCCTTCCTCTCTCCGTCAGGATCGGTAGAAGCCTTTCCTCCATACTTTTTATCCTCAACTGGTACACTGCAGGGTTCTTGACTTGGTCCGACCCTATACCTAATAATTTTTCGAGATCATTCCTACGCTCCGGAAGCGTGCCTATCAACTTGTACGCTGACGGCACGGGTTTATTGGTCTACAGTCGTTGCAGCAGGGAGGCGATCGCGTTGATCTTTCGTTAACGTTCCCTGACCACCCGCTGAAGAATCATCATTAATCCCGCCAAAACCCAAACGACACTCCTATTTAGAGCAAGTGGAAAAACCATTCAGCGGTTACATGGACTTTTACCGCCCAATTTTCCCCCTATATGAAGCCGTTAAAGTATCTAACCTCATATCCGCACTCCGCGATCGCTTCCGCGGATACCTCCATAAATCTTTCATACAACCCGCTATCGACTACTGCTCTCTTTACCGTCTACAACTCCAAACCATTACATCCCATGAAAGAGCTATCCGGTGGAAAGTACACCACCCACACTAAATACATCCTTGCCACCTAGCAAAACAACATTGCAAGCCGCATTCATACAACGTTGAATGGACATGGAGAAATACGTACGAAACACGTAACACGTTCGCTACAACACATAACAACAACACATTGCGCAATCCAGTACCCCCCAAAAACTCGATTGCTCGATTCGAACGAATTTTTTGCCCGTGGTTAAAAACAATTTTTTACCGTATTCTTGAGATTGTCCCGATCTAACGCATACTTAATCTTCGCTTATCGCCCTCACAATCTAGCGCTTCCGTAACTTAGTGTGGAATCTTTTTTAACTTACTGGATCACATCTACCCGCGAAATAATCTCCAAACGACTCTCCCCTTTAGTCCCCACTTTTGCCCGAGTTTACAAAGTATCCCTTCAAAATGACGGTTAATCGTTTCAAAGGTCATATCTCCTCGTCCAGCCAATAAACTTCGCCCCCTTTGACCAATCCCACGTTTAAGAAAGACATTAGCATGAAACCACGGCCGTTAAAAATCCTGAGTAAGCAGTTCTCATGTTGCGTCTCTACAAACTACAACAATGCAATTCATCAAAAACGAACACCTACAACCCATTAGCTCTTTCTTATCGCCAACGAGACTGGCGCAACCAACTTTCTCACGCAATTAATCGGCCAGTGTCACACCTTGAAGCCACACATTTATTGAGAAATCATTGACTTAAAAACAGTAGCGCAACAAACACTTGGAGAAACCTACCCTATAATGAATCCACCATGAATATCTTGCAATACTCAATCCCTAAAATCGTGCCACCCTAAATAAATTGAACCATGAACCCTTAATTTGAGGAAACCACCCTTAATACCTTTCCAATTCCGCTAATGTCAATTCCGAGCTAAAAACACACTCGGGTCCTAAACGGTTATTATGTCTTAATTCACTGAAATGTTACCCACAAACATCCAATAGACGCTTTTTGATTAATTGATTTAAACTTTTACGCTTATTGGCTTATTTTGCCGAGCTACTGAAGTGTGGAATTGGAGTGGAACCTGGGGTTAAGTACATTCCATTGCTGTAGTTTGCTGAGGGAGCCAATACATATCAAAATTATCTAACATTCATAAAACATTATTTACTATCAAATGTAAATAATTTAAAACAAACTTTTTATCTTTACGACCACCGCAGTAAAACCATAACCGTAAACCTAAATTAAGCGTGAAAGAGTCTTAGTAACCAGAAAGTAAGTTTCGAAGTTTTTCTTTTTCCAGAAAACGTGACTTTCCTTTTATATAAAGTTAGATAAAATATCCATCCCCAACGGTATACCTTATGAAATAAAATTTTTGCATTGAACAGGCCCAGTATTGATTTTCTCGGAAATAATAATATATAACCCACATCAAAAACAGCTAACCGCCATCCAAAATAATTAGTTTTCTTTATAAGGCGAATTAAATGGTCTTTGTTCCGTTAATTGGTTTCCTCATTAACAATATGAGATAAAAATGTTTGGATATGTGAATTTGTCGCGTCAGTTGCCTCTTGTCATATCACGAGGACAAAGACGCTTGGATATAATTTCGGAGCGGAACGTGTAATAACTAGAGATGTCCCAGCATGCTTGTCTTACTAAAGCCCTGATAAATGACGTGATTTGAGGTTGGTAAGATATTGTCTATCGGTTACGTTTATTATCACATTTATTGAACTTCTGGTTAGGGAGGAATTTACTCGCCTTTATCGGATTGACAATAAATAAGACTTTCTTCTGAATTATGTAAGCTATTCAAATAAAAACATACTTTTCCCCAAACGCGAGAACTAAAATTTTCCGAGAGTCGATATTTCCCAGTTAAAGTTTTTTGAACTTTCATGGCGTTTAGGCGTCGCATCAGGATCGTAGGAGATGTTATTCGCTTCGTTTAATACACCAGAAATAGGGATAAATTAGTTTTCGTTTTTCAATTTAGCCCTAAAGGAAGTTAGTTTAGCCAAACGTCTGCCGCTGATGGAGCGCTCGTCAAATATGCGGCGAAAATAATTTGCGAAAACAATCTGCAACCGAAATTCGGCGGAAAGGGAATGCCATAAAATGCAAATGGAGTATCTGCCAATAAAACTATATTTGGGGAAGCTTAAACGGATATCGAGTTACAAATCCGATCTATCTCGGGGATTTATAGAAAAAAACCTGTTATCTGTTTTAATTGCTACAGATACATTCTCTTGCTGGTCACAACTTTTGATGTTGGTTCCAAAATCGAAATCAATGGACACTCAGCCAGTGAAATTTCTTAAAAGGCTCGTTTCGGATAGGATTTTGATTTCCAAATATGGACATTTTACTGATGCCGACTTTCATTTATTCGAGTTTACACAATGCTGGTATGAGTCCTGCGCGTCCTTTAGCTTTGAAACCATGGTGATCGGGGTTGGTAATTAGGATTGTTTTCTGAAATTCGCCTTTGACGTCAATATACTTGACCCAATTGCAAAGCATTTTGGAGACTAGGTTTACAGTTCAAGACAGTACAAGATTTTTCTTTAAAAAACAAAAACACGTTAGACTCACATTGTGTAAGACATGCCTATATTATGAGGTTATATGATAAATTGAACTAAGCGACATCTCATAAACAAACGCAGTTGATACGAAATGGCGGTTGACTCAAAACGACTACCCTTCCCCTAACGAAGTAAGGTGATGTAGGACTTTCGACACACGCACTTTATATACCAATCCCGATGGCATAAATCAACCGCCACCCGAATTTCGAGGTTGATAAACGATTCCGGTTACAAAATGCTCCGGCTCTCCCGTAGACCCGCCCCTCAACGCCCACGGCGGCAAACGACGTTTACCAACGGCCAAACACACACTACACTTTTTCTATCATACATCCAACCTAATAAAAAACGGCGATCTTTGCGAAAACGTAGAACTATTTAAAATAGTGATTCACTACCATTATATTCCACCCGAAATACTTGTAATTTAGAAATTTCGAAGTGGTTAGTCTGGACGAGACTCATCTGTGCTCCCAGTGGAGATTATTCATGGGCGTTTTACCCTTTTGACGTAAGTACCACCATATTAGACTTCGTTATTTATCTTGTACTTTCCCTAAGTTTCGGCTATAATTGGTTGTAATGTAGGTTCCATCGACAATCGTTGCTTCATCTACGAGTAGCCCTCTTATTTACAAATTTTATGTCATTAAAGAAGGAGAGTTACCTTTGATTTCTTTTAGGGTTTATGTCCCAGCCAATTCTTGTTCGGCGTACAAGTTTTGTAACTCCGGATTAAATTCATTGTTACCTGGGGGCGCTGACGCCCTTAGCTTACCTCAACATCTGCTGACAGCAAGCGGCCACTTTGCTGCCAAACTCTTATCAGAAATAGGTCATCTATTTATTTTTGTCCTTCAGGGTTATATGCGAGTATATTTAAGTAATTAATTTGAGACTTGGTTGCCTCGGCTAATTTCCGAAAATTCCAAAGACACATTTTTGATTAACACGCAAATCTTGTGCACAAATGAAAAATCTGACATGAACATGAAGACTCTATCTGGGTCGCACAAAGGATTATAATAAACAAACAATTAATTAATTGACACTGGAAACAATTAAAAGAAAATCCCTGCAAGAAACAAGTTTGCAAAGCCTGTTTGGAAATAATACCCCGCCTGCAGGCGGTCGATAAAAAAATTAAAATTACTTTTTCACAGTTTTTTTAAAGAAACCAAATAATCTGATCGTAAAAGTTTTGTAATATTCAGGCGCACCCATCAAAGACACAAAAACACTCGCTGTCAGCGTCAGGGAATTTCACTTCCTTTATAAATTGAACTCAATGGTTCGAACTGGCTTGATAAATAAGATTTAAAAAATTGTCGGTGGCTGCTCGGACAACTGCTTGGTTGACTCCCACTCGTACTAACCTTTTTGAATACGGACAAACTGTTTTAAAAACACTTTTCATTTCCATTTACTACTTCAATAGACCATAACTTAAATATTTTATTAAGATTGCTTAAATTCTTCGGCGCACTTTATTTTGACACCTACAAACTGCGTCTGAAACAAAACGAATAGGACTCACTGCGCCCAAGATTTAGAGTAAACAAATTTCTAAATTTCTACGCTCTTTTTATGGTTGCGAAAAACTAACAGCAAGCATCAGCCTCGTTTTGATGTTGACTTTGGTATTTAAAAAACACCACTTCCACCATAAGATAATCTCCTTCCTCAAGATTTTTCACCATCAGACTCGATAACTCCAGCTTCGAAGGAACACGTCCCCACTTACGACGAACTAACGCGCACATTGTTACTTCTGTATCTTAGTTATCTCTTCTAACAGCGAATTTTCGTCCAATGTAAGGTAACATTGTGGACGTTATTTTATTTATAGAGCGTGTGACCGTCTGCCTTAAAATTAACTGCAATTACGATCGCTAGACGTCACTATCTCACAATAACATTGCGCACAATAGCTTTTCCAATTCCCGTTCTTATCACTAATCATTTTTGTGTAAAAAATTTCGCTCCGCTTTCCGCTTATCCCTTTCATCTCGTATCGTTGAACCGCCATTTTCCTGTATCATATACCGTCGCCGTCCATTGCACTTCATCAAACTCGTTACAGACGATTATAGTCAAAGATCGGAAGTTTGAGGCCCCACTTGTTTCAAGCTTCCGGGCAGTTGCTTAATTTTAAGGCGGCGTCCACACGTTCTACAAATAAAAAAAAAAACATCCACAATGTTACCTTACACCGATAATAAAACTTCTGATCGCAAACGACCAGATGTCCCTACATTTCTGCGTCCATATTGTGTCTTACTTAAAGCATCTTACTAAATTGAATAAATTTAAACAAGAATTACGAAAAATTCCAGACGGAAAAAACACTAGGATAACAAATTCAAATATAATAATTCAATTTTGTGCTCATTCGTAAATAATTCCTCAGATTTACACCTAATAAATAGAAATACATTTAGTTTTCCTTCAAAATGCAGAGTACGTAACGGGAGCCTAGCTGTTCAGCTTTAACAGATGACTAAAACTCCATGTAAACCGTTTTGTGCGTGGTTGAGCATGGATTGTTATCATGGCAGCGGCCCTCACTGGTGTAGCGGTTTCCGAAACGACAATTGCATCAGAAACAAAAGATTCTGCTTTGCTATTGGTTTAAAAGAGACTCCACACTCCAAAGTTTTGTTGGTTCCGTTTTTAGTTTAATATAAATAGCTAAGTGCGCGACTAGACGGGGGAGACGTTTACTGTTTGTAAAGGTGTACACCTCGTATGAGCGAATTTAATAATTACGAGAAATACGTAGCATCTTTGAAATTGTGTATTGAGATATTAGTCGAGTCTTTGGAAATGTATGAGTTATTACAGTGTTAAGGACTGACAAACGGTCGGACAAAGTAGTCACAATATCGCATTTCCAACTCATGTTGGAAGGCGCTATTATCGCCACTTCATCCGTCCGTCCGAGGCCTTAACTACTCCTACAGTTTTCACGATATTTAGTTCGTTCTTTTTGTATTTGGTAACGTATAGCTCTTATACCTCAACTAAGAAAAATCTTTACGATTAATGTGCGCATGCGCAGACTGTGCGATGTCTTTCTTATTTATAGGAATATTTTTTTGAAAATTTAATCGAAGATTCTTCTGGTAAATGCAAACATCACATACTTTAAACATCAGGTGTACTCATTCGCAGACTGCGTAACACTAAGTTTTTTATTTAGAATTTATGCAATAGGTATGTTATTTTTCTTTGTACACATAAATAATCCGTTAAATGACCGTTCGGGAGGTATCGGTCACTGTATAGAAAATGTGTGGAAAGTGTGTGTTTTAATTCCGATGGTGTGGTTTTTGGTTCCAATGAAGTTAAGGGCAAAAAACATTCGAGGGATTTGGACGCACTTCAGTCCTGTGGTACATGTGCACAGCGGTAGGTAGCTATAGCAATGTAAATGTTAAAGTGTGAATTTGAAAGAAAGACTTTTTATTGTTTGACAGTTTAATTTTCTTTTACAGAATGAATGTTCAGAAATTACTATTCAAAAAGTCGCAAAAGTTTTCGTTCCTCAATTTAACTTTAAGTTCCTCCGGGAGGAAATTGATACATCAGTCCCTTAAATAAAAGGCAAAACATGTTGATTTAGTCGACATGATACAAACAAAATATTACAAGACAATAGTGAAGGTTGGTGAATTGTTTGTGAATTAGAAAGATGATCCGTGGGATTAATTACAATTGAAACTGTTGGGTTGACAAGGGCAGGTAGCATTTTTCCGACGAAATGTTATATTAATCCGTTGAATGGTCATATGATCACAAATGGAAAACCCATACCGACGCGATGCTCAAAAATGTATCAGTTGCAATAAAGCATAGTGCGAAAGCCATTATTACTAAATGGCTTTCAATTTGAAAAGCTTGCGTGAACGTGGAAAAATGCGCATCGAGTATCGATCCAGATGATAGCAGTTCTAGAACCCCAAACCCTTTTAAATGTTTCACACGCAATTATAATTAAAAATTAAATCCTACTGTCATTGAGACCCCTCTTTCTTAATCAACTGAAAAATTTAATTAAATATACAATTCCACCCTTGTTTACTGTAGCCGATAGAACTTTCTTTTATGGCCGGTTAATAAAATAAGTTGAAATTTTGCGAAACATAAATTTCACTTAACGACTTACGAAGCTATTTGTTTTTTGTCTTCGTTATTAATTTGCTTTCTTGTATTATTAATGTAAGTATAAACAAATGTCTGATTATGACCGCTGGTACAACCTAAGACCTGTGTGCAGTTGTGTTATGTGCTTCTATGTCAACACCACGAGACTGGTTAGATTTTAAAATGAATAGTATGAAAGTTTATAGAATATTAGTGACAAGCATCAAATACATGGAAAATCACTTCAGAAATCGTTTTGTACCGGTTAAATAAGCAGACCCTTGCCAATTTTTCTCGACAACCTTGACCTATGAATGTTTCGAGCTACGTACTAGTTTGTATAACACTTTTTTACATCTTGCTCCTCGATAATCGACCGTTTCCAAACTTATGAGCGTTTATTTTCAAACCTCGATAACCCGGAAACGATTGAATTTAAATATATTATTCTTCTTACAAATTTTGCTTAAAATTTAGAGAAAAATTTAAATGTATGTTCCATCTAAAATAACTATTTGTGTATTAAGAGCGCAAAATGATATATTGTCGATTGAAAGAGACAGTTGAGGCGCGACGAAGGAGCGCGGCAATCTCTTGAAATCGACAATCAATTTGCGCTCGAATTACACACAAGATTTTTTCTACAATCGAGCAGTTCACATATTTCCAAAAATTAAAATTTTTCACTCAAGTCATTTTAATCTTATGCCCAAATGAAAGATGTCATTTACTCGTTGTCATTTGATACTCTGAGCAATGCATATTTGATTTATATTTAATAATTGGGAGAGCAAGCGTTTTTTCTATTTTGTCGCTTATAAGCGACAAAGTGACATTCCTCGAAAAAGATGACGTTTGTGTTGTCAAATACGAGCGCAAATGCCTACTTTGGATATCGATTGTAGAAAAAATATATTATCGGTGTGCCACGCCTTGATTACTAACCCTGTATAATTAAAATGATGACTGTCTAGTAGACATTAAGGAACCCCAACACTTTTGTATAAGACTTTGTTTGATATCTTGTATATTTTCCTCGATAATTGACCATTTTCAGACTTATCAGCGATACAAAAATTAATATTGTATCGTTAACGTGATAATCTATTATATCATGTAATATAATGCTAGGGAAGGACGCAAAATTATTTTAACATGAGTTTGCATTATGGGGCGTGAAATGTGAGACAAAATGCGGCTTAAAAAGGTGGTAACAGTTAAAAGTGTCAGAGCTGGCAGGGTTAACTTTTGATTTGTGTAGCAACACAATTTAAGAAGCGGCGTGTGCTTTTGTTTTAGGACCAAATTATAAGGTCGAAATTGTGGATTGAGCGTGTACGTAAGTTTAATAGAATGCTAAATTAATAGTAAGCAATGGTAGTGACGCAAGAAAATAAGTGGAATCGTGTTTTTCTATAACGACGAAAAATAAACAAAACGTGTGCATCGAATGTGGCTTGACAATATTAAGAACTGAATATAAATAAAGGCAAAATAAAATAAATAAGATAAATTTCACCATAAATCGGAAGTTTTCCATTCGTTCATGGATGGTCAAAGAAATCGCGTATTTTGTTGCTTTTTGCTCGCCATTGTTTTTTTATGCTTGTGATTTGTTGTTGAATGAGGACGGGGGTTATATGGAAGCAAATTCGGATGTTCGTTAAAGAATTCAAAGACTATAATAAGGTAAGGACTTAATCTTTATAACGACCTCCTGAAATGGAATAAGACTCAAATCACCAGCCGCTTCAAACTAAACCAACCTAACTTCGAGCTCTTCTTTACGTAAACTGATTCCAGCAACAAAGAGTTCGCCACAATTCTACATCCGGAGCCGACTCAAGACAAACCACATTTTGGAGGATCGCAGCGTAAAACTGAACTAACGTATAATTCCGATACTATGTCACAAGAATGCTTCACCCTGGTTTGGGGAAACAAACGGTTTCGGTCGTAACGTATTCGGTGCTAAGGAAAAGCAGTTGAGCCCTTTTATGGGTAGATTGGAAGAAAGGCGGTCAAATAATCTGACCTTTTAGGCTTTCAAGCTATTTCGACGTGGTAGCTCTCAGTCCATCTATCCCTTTTACCCTTCGGACATCGCGCCTGAAGAACAGACAGTGAAAGATACATATACAGAATGATTGCTTAAGTACTGCAATTAAACGAAGATAGCTGCAGGAACTCGCCAACTATCGTCGTCGGTATAGCCCGACCGCGTTCAAGAAATCCGGAACAACAGTCCATAGTCTAACTTCGCCGGAACGCATGGGGGCGATTGAAATAAGAATACTCTGCAACATTACCACCGCACGATTAATGGGGCAGTGGCTATGGGGACGGCAAGGTGCATCAAATGTGGAACCGCGCGCTGGCTGAATGTACGCTAGGCACACAGAATACCTTATAGACCAATGGTACAGCCGGTGCGGCGTTATTGATCAAGTTTCGGACTTTCGAACCTCATCATCCATATTGCTGCTGACAGCTTCGACTTAGACTACATGAACAATAACTAGGGACTACGGAGGCCATGACAGCAAAGTACAATAAAGAAACGGTTTCACCGCGATCAAAGGAGATTTTTATTTCAGCGTAACCCCTAGATATATTTAAGTATTGGCAACATATCCCAACTTTCTAAAAAACGTAATTCAAGTACATTTGCAACAGACTTGTTCAAATTTACTATAGAAATCCTTAATCTGACCTTCCCGACTTTCCTTCAAAAAAAGGTTAGCAGCCCTAAAATGGGTTATCAGGGAAGATTTGTCACCGTTAGCACCACATCAACGATAGAAAGTATTTCTGGTCGAAGAAAAAAAGTAGAAGACAACGACGAATAATTTCCATATATAAGGAGTTTAATGGCGGTGGTGGTATATGATGCAGGTAGTTTTTTTAGGTAGTTTGACCATTGAGTAATTAACCTAATCCTTCACTCAACGGTTTGACGATATGGTATGAAAGGGATAAACGAAAAGATAATGAATTGTTTTAAACTTTCAGGTTGTGAACGGGTCTGGAAATCAGGTTGTCAAGTGATAGCAAGAGTTAGTGTTCTGCGAAGCAGAAGGATGTTTCCTTTATACCAAAACGCTTAGTGAGAACGTGAAATGGGAATGATATTGCGCGTAATGATTTGTTATTGCTAGATAGTGACATCTAGCGATCGCCAATATATTTAATTGTATTGTAAGGCAGCGTTCACACGCTCTATAAATAAAATAACGTCCACATTGTTACCTTAGAACCTCAGTGCATTGTTTTTTTGTAATAAATGAGCCATTTTTCGTTTTCTTAATAATATCGACACCTATGTAATACTTGAAATTCTTTGTTTCTTATTTTACTATATCTAAAATACATTCAACTTCAACAAATAAACCAGGTATGCAGATTATTAAAAATAAATTGAGGATTGTGAAAAAAATCCATATAGCATAAGGTCAAAATAAGTATTTATTGTCATCTCAGAACATCAAAATGATGTTCAGTCCATTTTGGTTATTCGCAAAACATTATAGTCCACAGTTAAATATATATGGGAGATTCTATAGTTTTCGGACAATGTATTATACCTTTACTGTTTGTGGTAGCTGTATTTATTGAGTTAAACGCTTTTTTTTGCTGCCACTAGTTCAAACTTTTTCTCAAAACTGAACACCAATGCTCTCGATATGACGTTAATACATTACAAATACGATTACCTCTGACATCCAATGGAATAGGATTTACTATCAGTGCAGCTTATAGATTTTCTAATCTAAAGAGTAGCTTTATATTTGAAAGGGAAGCGGTAAAGAAATACGAAACCGTTGCTGTCTTATGCTATCATAAAGCGGCTCGCCCACCCTTTGGGATCCCTAACGGATATAAAGTGTCCTTAACGTACGAACTTGCAAACTTTCCATGGCTCCCTAGAAAGTTGGATCAATATTTAATAATTATGAGGGCCGAATCTGAATAAAAATGGAACTTTACGAATATGAGGTTAAATCCTACCGTTATTTAATAAGATTTGTTTCCTCCATAAAATGCCCCTAACAAAGAATTTTGAGGGCATTGCCGGAGATAAAATATTTTATTAATGTTATAAAAAAAATTTGATAAAAATTTAATAAACAACGAATCCATTTCGGATGTTATAAAACATTTTATCAAAGAGAAATTCCTGTACCCTATATTTTAATGAACAGAATGGGCTATGTGTGTGTATTAAGCCTAAAACATCAACAGGTATTTAAAATGTATTAAGTTGTAGGGTTTCAGGCAAATGTGCTATTAAATCGAACTTTCTTGTAGGACTTTGGCTTTTTTACGATCGGGAAACTTTCAAACTTTGCTTTATAAACGGATAATGAAGATTGAGTTACCTATAATATTAGTCGATACCGCGCCTTTTTATAACAGTAGTGCTTCTAGATTACCTCAGATTTACCACATTTAATACGTAGGAACACAGAATGAAGCATGCCAGAGGTAGGTTAAAAAGTAATAAATGTGCAAGCCGCCTTTTATAAAGGATTCACAGTCGAAGAGAATCATTTAATTTAATGACTTTTTATATAGGTAGTCTCTCTTTTTTTGATGCGATACCCGTTGAACCACTTTTCCAGACGATCAGTCATTGCAGTTCCACGAGAACCGATGTAAAAGACCCCGAACCGAGATACCGCGTAGATGAAACTGTGACAAGGCACCCGTTTTCGTCTGTAATTAATGAACACCCGGTACATGAATGAACTCAACCGGGCGCTTCTTTACAAGCAACTATAGCTTGCGGACCTATTTATCTTCTAGGAGTCGGGAATAGAAAGTAAAACTAAGTGCAGTATTCGTCGACATTATAATAGCAGTTTTAAATTGTACTGAGGAAAATAGAGGTACCAAGACATGTTTACAAAATGCCACACGCATGCGTTGGATTAAATAAAATCCTAATTCCTTGCTAAAATAAAGCGCGTCTTCGATAAATCAGTCTGCACCTGTGTTTGCTACGGCGGTAACACGTCCTTATCTCGCAATTTAATTAGCATACGCAGCGATAAGAATACTGTTTATCTACGATCGAAGAAAAACATGAGATAAACTTTTACAAACACTACGCATACAATTTCCAGATGTTTCTATTCTTCACCCTAATTTGAACAATAAAATGAGCAGACACCACATAAAAACAACAACAAATAAACTCGAACACCAAAACAAACTCGAATTCAGATTCATATGAATGATCAAAATTGTGTTCAAATCAAATTACGACCGCATTTAGACTTGAAAAATAATTGAACTTAAACATACAGGGTGTCCCAACACTACTGTAGATGCTGAGACTAGTAAAACGTCTACATGACGTAGTCAATAGCACAACATTATATCTTATTCTCTGACACAGTTTTCGCGTGTTGACATCACCAATGTATGAATATATTTCTTCCAAACGTCCCAGTCCCCGTCTCGTAAATATCATGTAATTGCAGTGGTGTCATACGAAAAACCAAAAATATACAATTTATTGAGTTTTTCCGAAGGTAAGAACCGGAACGAATTCGCAACATCGAATTAACATCTCTTTAAATACGAACTCTATCTCAAGATTGAAAAGTATCGGCGTTATTGGAGATGCTATTTTATCCTAAATAAATAAATATATAAATAAATAAATAAATAAATAAACAAATAAATAAATAAATAAATAAATAAATAAATAAATAAATAAATAAATAAATAAATAACGTTAAACAGTTAGATTTTTTGTTGAAAAAGGAACACAGCTGGTTTGGATTACATGGGTACTCTTCACCTTCTTCTTGTCGAAAACATTCAGAAAACGCAAATCTTCTTCACCAAATACCCTAGCAGTTTCCACAGCCACAGGAACAACATGATTTGCAGCCTTTAGTTCAAAGTATTTGTTACGTTTTTCTTTTCGGCCTCCATGGCCCCACAACCAACAGTGTCACAGCAACATACCAAGCAGCAAAAGTCTCATATAAGAGGTTTTCAAGTGGTTATCGTCAAACTCTCTTGTCATCTGTCCTGCAACACACATCAGGTTCCCAACACACGCGGAATTTCAGCAGTTCTTAGGGCAGTTCTTAGCTAGGTGTCTTTTTCCTTAACTTTTAGTTCACAGCTCAAATTATAAATACCATCTTCTGTTACCAGATAGTTGTGAGGTTCGCATAGTTTTAAACCCGAACGAAGCCGACAACTGATGCGCGAGATTTCATGTGGCGTGTGGCGCAGTTCAGTTGAAGCTAGAGTGTGGCCCTAAGGGTCCCTGGTTCGAATCCGGGTTCGGGCATGGATATTTGTAAATGTATAGCGGGTTGGGTTGGTAGAGCAGCCTTGGCTGAAACCCCGCCCACTCAAAAATAAAGGCAAAATAAATAATAGATGAGTTCCAAGTTAAAGTGAAGATACCGAAGTACCTATTGACCTGCCATGGTTTGCGATCTTAATTTGTCAATTTCATTTAATGAAGGTTTTCTGTTTGCCACATTCACTGCTTGCTCCAGATACTTAGAGTCGGTTGCCGGGTCCATTCACCGTGTCAAAACTGTAATGCTTCACTTAGTTCTCATTTTTTCTAAATGCATGATAAGAAATCTATGGCAATGCTGAAACATATGAAACAATGAACGATGAAATTGAAATAATGTCCTGGCCAAGTCCTCTAATTTTGCCTGGTAGTGATGTTTGTGCCCAAGATCTTTCCGTCGGGTTGAAATTCAAAATATATTCCAGGAAAGTTTTTTTAGACAGTATTTTTTAGAAGATTTCAATCATGTATTTTTTTGTTTCAAACAAATCTTGGCTGCATCTTCGCTACCACTGGGTTTCCATAATAGTAGAAGAGATACACCTCACCCCCTCCACTTTTTATTCGGGTTTACTTCTCGGGGTCAATCAAGGTCAATTAAATTGGTCCGCGCGGAATTTCTTGGAATTTGAACTTGGACTTGACTAATTAATTAAAATTGGTGCGATTTTCAGATTTATTGACATTTGATTTAATTGATGACGTCATCAATTAAATTGATTACCAACTAATTAGATTAAAGCGTGGGCCGATTAATGTTTGGTTTCTCGAAATTTCATCTGACTAATTTAATTCGCGGCTTTATTGATCTAATTAGTCGAATTCGTTGCATAATTATTTTAATTAAACCGCGAATTAAAATTAATTAGTTAGATCAAGATTCCAAGAAATCAATCGCGAATTCTATTATTTATGCAACTAAATCAATTAATCAAGGTCACGACTTAAATTAATCAAACCGCAAATTAAATTAATTTAATTAATTAATATTGTGAGAAGCCAAACATTTGTTTTAATGAACGTAGAGGTTTAGTTGATGAATACTATCAGGATTAGACATCGACATCGCTTCAGCTTCATCCGTTATTGACAAGAATTTAACCCAGTCTCTAGAGGGCACTAATCCTTATGCATAATAGCATATGCAACAAGTGCTTAAAAGGTCGTTTCGGTAGAAAGGTTAAGCGTGCACATTAAACACGTAAGGTATGATAAGATTTTATTTAATAGCAAACTGTTCTACACGTAATAAAAGGTGGCATTTCTACAGTGGGGGAAAATGGACTCGCGAGCTTCATTCAGAGGAAGCATTCGCAAAGCTTTCCGTATATGTCCACAGTTCAAGGCCTTTTCTTGTGTTTATCCGGAGTAAAATCTTGATGCTTGAAATAAGAGAGTGACTGCGATCAAGTTAAAGAACACGTGCAAATGTTCGAAAAGTTTAGGTAATGGTTAGTAGATTTGAGGCACATTATTCCGGACTGGACAAAGAATAAAAAGAATGAGATATAAAAAGTTGAGAAAAGTTGGCAAAAGCACACACGTGAGTATTTTCCCAGTATCAGTTTCAATGTTTGAGCCTTAACAGTTATGCATTGCTAAATTTAGATTTTTTCACAAGAGTTTAAGGATGTGCTGCTAACTTCACAACAACTTTACCAGAGCTCAAAAATTGGAAACAAATACATACTTATGAGCTTTATGTGAGCATTTTGGTGTGCAATGATTTTCAATTTTTAAACCGCAACCGCAATTTATAAATGTGCTTAACTTATCTCAATTTGAAAAATAAAAATAGATCCATAATTATCAGCATTTCTTGACCTTTTGTGAATTTTGTGGTTAGTTACTTCACAAATCATTGCATTAATGAAGGAAGGTTACGTAAGTAGACTTTAACACATTTTACACTCTAACGCTTTTAAATAAATGGCATTTGGCATGTTACCAACTTTTTAAATGCTCAGTTTTACGAGAAATTCAAGCTGTCCACCGTCATTTTGGATCATCCGGTATACTGCTATGGAAACAATGTCGATGTGGAGGTTGAGGATTAGATACAGATGTTTGGATTAATAACGGGCCTTTAATTGTTAGCCAAATCTCCTTTTCAAATTATCTAAATAGTCTGGTTGGTTTTTTTGCGTGTGAACACGGAGCGAGTATTGCGTTTCTAGTTGTATCCAAGTGGTTTGTTTTTCTTTGTGAATTGTTAAATGTAGGACAAGCCTACAGCCTGTTAAGGGAAGGAAAAAAAGAACGCAGAAACATTCAATATACTATAATCACATCCAATACCATTAGATTTCTTTTTTTCGAATTTGAAAATTGTGGTTTCCACGTGTTTTGTATGTAATTCTGATTTTTTTAAAGTATTTTATAAACTCTAGGTATGTTGATTTCGATAGTTAGTTGAAAAACAGGAAAGTTAACGAGCGATAAATCTTATTCAATTTAAAAACAATTATTTCTTACTATATACATTGTAATCAAAGGAAATTTTATATATATGAAAAATCTCGTATTTTTAACGTATTTTTATTATAAGATTGTGCATATAAAAAATGCATGTGTTAGAGGTGATAAGTGAAATACGATACGATACGGCAACAGTAAGAGACATCAAACCAGGTCTGCAGGCGTCGTTAGCTGATGCCCTGAAACGCAAAGCGGCAAGAGATAATCAGGAAAATTTGCAAAAAGGATAATTTACCGCTTTATATTTTTTATCACTTATGTTTTATGCGAATTATCAGTGAGGAGCTGAATTGCGTATAGTTCCACCTCTTGTTACATTATTTGCTAAAATTAATTAATTATCTGGCCAGTAGGGATGTTTCTTTAGAGTCGAGTTAGGGATTAAGGTTTTATCTTTTTGAAGTAACTATTATAAATTTGTCGGTTACGAATTTTTACTTATGAACGGAACGTCAGTAAAAGAAAAAATTCTTTCTTTTCATCTGAGCTAGCTTGCAAGTGACGTATGAAAGTAACGCTAGTAATTCCTAATCGACCTCACGCAATAGAAGACAACCAGAAACAGCAAGTCAGTGATATTCAAGGAGAAATACGGCCACTGGAAATCATGAAGAAGGCATTGATTATTTATCTAAGGCCAAGGTAAAATGGAAAAGAAAATAGAAGAAGGTCAAGTAATAACGGAGAAAAAGATATGAGAAAGTCAGGATGAAACAAGAAGAAAAGTACAAGAGGGTCAGAATAAAATAGGAGGAATGCTTGGTGATACGAGACATTCGGGAGGATCAAGCTCAATAGGTGCAGGAGATCGCGGGTGACCAGAGTCAGGTGGAAGAAGAAATCCAAAGAGAAGAAAAGTTAGTCCCAGTTCCAGAAGAAAAAATTGAAGACATTGGATTGCAATTAGCATTAGAAGTTAGTAGCGAGTTCCAAGTTATATATTTAATGAAGGCGAAGAAGAAGGAAATGAAGAAGTTAACCCGTAAATTAGAATTTTACAAGGGGCGAAGGATTAAAGTATAACAACAATACCAAGATGGAGTTAACAAGGAGATTGATGGAGTGATGAGTAGGAGAAGAATAGAAGATATAAGTTACTCGCTAAACAAAGTAGCTGTATATCAACGTCCATCTCTATTAGAAACGATTCATGCATGTTTTAGAGCAAATAAACTTGTTTGTTTAGTGGATCGCTTTGCAATGATTTTAACAAAATCAGTTGTTTTAGGAAATTAAACACTAGCAAGAAATCAAAACTCAGGCCATTGGTATGTTATTTGAAGATTCAATGAAAGAATTACAGAGGATAGGCCGGGTAGGTTTAACGATGTGGAACGACCAGATCACATTTCTTTCCAATACTTTTAGAGGGAGTAACAATCTCTTTCTTTTATGTGCATTTAGGGCATTATATGAACATTTTACATTTCGAGACACGCGTGTTTGTAAACACATTAAGAATACATATTTAAACGATAACGAATGAACACGTATTACACTATCTTTCCGAGTGCATAAACTCGTAAATGTATATGGAGTTCGAAGAAAATATTTATATTGCAAGTTTCTAAAGTAGAGGAAAACGGGAAATGTGCATATTATAATGTGGAGCAAAGATTGGGCGAGGGTTTACTTTAAAAGTAAACTTGACGTTTAAGAGAGATACATTTGTAGGGAGTTTCGCTCTTAAAAAGGAAAATAAATTACGGTACACGGTCGAAATGTTGTCACGAAGTAAACATCAAACGCTCCTTTCCAGAACTTTGAAAAAGTAATTTGTAACAAAAATATACGCTCAGCCTCTGTAAGGGATTGGAAAGAAAATTGACCCGCACGACAGAATAACGAAAAATTTCGATTTGAATTGTTTTTTGTCAACAAAATTGAATTTGGGTAACGTAAAAGAGGGTGCAGACTTTTTCTTATTGCGGGTTGGTTTTACCACTAAAGAATTTTTTAATTAATGTTCTATAAAGTTAACATCGTTGTTTCACATTCGAAAGTTCACTTCGAAATGCGAAACTTTTCTGGTTAATTAAAGTTACAGGGTGCACGTCATAACCATTCGGCTGAGAGTTTATTGTTGAATGAGTATAAAGCAGTTTTAATCAAGAATATCCCTTTCAATTTCTACTTTTCTTTTTAAGCTTTACTTCAAACAAGCGTGGATTCGCTCACTTTCAATATTATTATGTGTAGGTATATAGAAAAGCAGCTTTTGGGTCAATTTAAAAGCATTGGTTAGTCTCTAATCCTCTTTGAAGCTTTTAAGATTTCATTTTCGAGAAGAATTTCCATTTGCTGATGTTATTAAATTTGCGCCACGTGCGATTGTAATTTGTAATGCAATATCACGTGCAATTAAAAGGGGCGAAATATCTGTTTCGACCGAGCGCTGGACAAATAAAACTTCAAATTATAGCTTTATTACACGACCCTAAAACCGAAAATAAAATTGGGGCAGTAACTTGTTAGCGGCGCTGTATAGAAATGCTCGAAATTCATGTGACGGTAACATTAGCGTAAATGGATGTAGCTAAAGAGTAGATGGATATTGTTAATGGCGGTGGGTAATAATTAAATCTCGTTACATAAACCCTACTCTAGTGCACGCGCCATGTAATTTCATAAAGTCACAGTCTGTATACAGTTAAAGCATACTGGCTGGATGAGGTTTGGAGACTGGACCGATCAAACCCATTTCATTAATTTAGTTAAACCGGAAGACAACAACATTCATTTATTGAAGCAAAAACCTTAGGGTAAAAACCTTCTTTAGTCATATCTACTGTTTTCCAGTAAGATTTTAAATTCTGTTTTCAATAGATAGGTAATAGTTGAGGTCACCACTGAATGAGTTAGGAGATAAACAAAATGAAAGTGACAAGTCAATACCAAGGTCATTATGTATGCAAAAAACAGAAAGGATTTATATGTACCTAGGTGCTTAGGACTTCATATTTGATTTCGCCGGTTCTAATTTAATACCTCAATTCTAACCCCACCCCTTTACCCCTCCCCCTTAACGTTCATGTAACCTCAGGCGAGATCTATAAGGTCATCGAATTGTCTGGAGGCGCAAAGTTTCACAATATGTAGATTCAAAAACTGAAATTTTAACAATATGGAGGACTATGGAGATCTATGAGCCATGTTTTATGCTGGGAAAAAATGGAACATTGAAGCACGTATCTTCATCGAATTAAACGATTAAGATATTTGAAAAAAGCAATCCATTTGCCGTAGATGCGACAACCCAGCGACAACCTAAAACATGCATATGGTTCATATACAAAAAAATGGAGAAACTCGTGATTCACTGGTTCACATGGTTTTGTAACGATTTATTTTCTCCATTACGAAGCCGCCAATATTGACTTGTTGAAACTTCCTCGTAACTTTGAATAGATGGCTCCATCTATTGTTGGACTTTTTAACCACGCCATTTACTGCGCAAATTGCCGGCGCCGTGATTTTTGGTTGTCCATTGTCGACCTTCATCTTCCTTCATTTCTGTAGAGAACCGTATCAGATTACACTTCATTAAAATCAACAGCTGAGGCGTAAATTAGAACGCATGGAATATTAATTGCCATCATCTGTATTTTATTAATCTCTGGTTATTGAATTCATTAAATTGGGGATTCGGGAATAATTAGTGAGCGGATTTACCTTTAACTCCCTAAAGAGGATATAATTTGTGTTTTTACTTCTTTACCGTAAGTACCGGCATTTGACTAAATTTGTTGATTTAGAAACAATTTCTACAGTACTGTGGCAGATGATTCGCGAGGAAGCTATGACTGAAACAATTGATGCAATGTAAATTTCCCTATGGCCCATTTTAAATAACTCAACACCGTTACATTGTCGTATGGCCCATCGCAAAAAACACCCTGTATACATTTTATCACATCTTCGAAGAGGGTTACCTTTGTTTTTTTTTTGGTTTTAGATATAATTTTAGTTCAAACTTAAATTTAATTCAACTATAAGGGCCAGCTTGAGCTTCGGAGACGCTTTACCTACCATTCTGTTGACGTACGAGTATGCAACCTTTGGGGTTAAATTCACCGCTGCCTGCCAGTTCCAACATCTTATACTATCTTATATTATCTTCCACCTGCTGATAACGAGCGGCTATTTTCAGAAATTGGGTCATAAACGAGATTTGATATCGGGATTCGACCCTCAACAAACGTAACTCTTTGATTGCTCCTTCTGGGATATATGCCATTACATTCAAGTACTTTGTTAACCTTAGTACCTGTTCAATATCTTTGCTATCTCGGTTCAGTTATGATCGAGTTTGAAACGCGTAGTCCGTACCTGTTGTAGAGGCAGATTACGAGTAGAGCGGGGCCCTTCAGGCATTAGCCAATCAATTATTTACCAAGTTCTACGGCTTGGGAGGTTACTGCAGGATTTGGATGCAAGAACTAAGCTCACTTCTTAGCGTCGACAGGTAACTTTATGCAAGGTAAGAGTTACCTTATCTTATATGTTTTACCTGTACTTGACTCTATACGTGCAAATGTTTGTCCGGAATATCAATTTATTTGTAGAAACTTTTTTTGAGCTACAATAATCAATTTAACCCATCATTCTTGGGGTTTATTAAACTGGGAAAATGCTTTGGCTGTCAAAGTGAGTGTTGGCGCTTATTCAATTATTAGTTAAAAATCAAGTGAACAATTCAGAGAGAAACGACATGTTGCAGATTTTTTCCTGTGTGAAAACAATTGCAACGAATGGCCCTGTAAATTGGCCTCCAAGATCACCCAACTTCACGCTTTTGGGCTTTTTCGAAGCAAAGATTATACTAAAGTTATAAATAGCGCAAAGTTGAAATTGAATGGTTAACAAAACGGCGTTTTAAGGTACGATGAAGTAGCAATCGGGGAGGTAATACAGATTTGTTGCTAAGGGGAAAGAAATGCACCAAAAGATTGGTGTTCGTGGATTTCATTTCGTACTGTACACGGTGATTATTCGGGGTACATCTATTTCGTATCTAAAAATATCTAATCGAATTTCGACGACGGAAGAACGAGAATAATCTGTGGTAAGTACCCATAAAAACGATACTGAGCGCGCAGACGCCGCTGCCAAGGATGCTACCGTAAACCCAGACATCGAACTCTTGAAACAATTGGAGATGGACCTTAGGAGGACAACGTACCGGGAACTCCTTAGACAGTGGCAAGAGTGTGGTCTCAGTTAAACCACAAACTCCCCCGAATAAAACCGACCATCCAGAGACCTATTTACCACAATTTCCGACGTCAAGAAGAGGTTAGTCTCTCGCGTCTACGAATGGGACACACTCTTCTCACCCATGCACATCTCTTCAGCAAAGAACCACCACCACTATGTCCTCAATGTGCAGTTGACCTCACCGTGGGCCACATTATGTTGGAGTGTCCCACCTACGCTCTCCTCGTCGGTCATTTGGAGTTGCCAACAACCTCCAGGAAGCCCTAAATTCTAATGACTCCGCCACACTTACTGCCACAGTCCAGTACCTTAAAGTGACCGACCTGATCAATAAACTGTAAAAAATAATAATGTAGTTTTAAGGTGCTAAAAACAAAGGTTGATGTACCTCCAAATAAATCGTCAATAAAAAAAAACAAAAACGATACAGTAAAAGAAGGTCGAGATGCGTGCCAGTATCAGTATCATAATTTTTAATTAAAGCATAAAGATAACCGCGTAAATAAAATTGCAGTGCGCTTACTTAACCGCCGTGCGTCTAGTTATAAACAACATCGCGAGTATGAACCGGTCCAGCTAGATCTTTGACCTGGCGAAATATTGCGATGCGAGAGTCTATTTAGTCTGGGACCACCCGCATTTTTTGTCGACATTGTCGGAGTTTTTCTTTGTCTCATAAAAGAACTGCAATTACCAAATGGCGCTGACCTTAACCTAGGGTAATTTTTCCACCACGCAAGAATCTCTGGATCTTAATGCCGTTTTGAATTAATACGGACCAAGAGGTACTGTGAATTTAAGTTTTTGTATTTGTGGCCAGTCAATAAATCCATAAAGAATTTTTTAACGAAACTTAAGCGGAAAAGGTTACTTTTGAATGAGCTTCAGTTTTTGAACTCATTCCCATTTAAGTATTTGTAATAGCGTATTATGAGTAACATTTCAACATAATTAGGTTAAAGTTATTCCTCGTTAATTTATTTTGTTTACTACCCCGAATTATGATAGGGGAGTTAAACTTTTGTGTAGACTGTAGGCCAATCAACAAATGAAGTTTCAATTAATTTATTATTCAATATATTCAACTAAGTATTGATTACAATCTCGAGTCGTGATTGTAAATGACTACTTCCTATTATAACAACTTTACAAATCGATGGAAGTTTGGTCAAATTATACTCATGATTTTGTTGAAATAATCGCTCTGTTTAATTTTGGAGTTGTAATTGTTAATTTCGTGTTAAAAGATTAAGTATAATTATTCGTTTGGATACAATTGCGTGTTGGTATTGTATAAGTTTATCTCCGGTCAATGCGATAAGAATTTGTTATGGCTGCGTGAGCAAATTAGTTTTAAGATAAAAAGATTTTTTGCGCGGAAAGAAAACACAGGTGTGCATTTTATCGACGCATTTGTTAGGGAAGGAGGTGTAAAAGCGGTAGAAGGGAAGAAGGCTTCATGAAAACGAAGCTTCCGAGAGCAGTTGCTCTGGAGGTAGCTAGTACCACATGTAGTGAGCTATACTAATTTCGAAAAAGATCTGTAAATCTGGACCAAGCGTTTTACATTTTCAGTGATTGCTTCAGATACCTTAGAGATACCTAAGATTCGCTACAAATACTTTAGCCTTTAAAGATTCCCCAAAAGCTTTTCTTAGACATTTGCATACATTCTTCAATGATTCTATGCCATTATCCATAAAATCATAAGTAATTCTATGAGAATCTTCTATAGGCGGAGGCCGAGTCTATTGTCCCGCTAAACTTTCATGTTCCAACCCTAATCCGAACCTGTGGTCTTCTTAAAAATTTAGAAGGAATATTGAGAGTATCTCGGAAGAATCAGTGACAATCTCTCTGACAATTTGCCTCATTTACTTCATACTTCACTTGGCATCTATGTTTGAACTGACTCGAAGCACAATTCGATTTGTTTGTATGGCAAACATTGGTCTTTTTTCTTCGAGTGCTCCCGAACGCTTCCGAATGTTCTAGAACAAACATGTCATATTTCCCGCGAAAAATAGGTCACATCTGCCTTTACTTCTTATCGCCGATTACTAATCTTTCATGACGTCTTGATGTCTATCAGGATTTCTGGAATATTCGCTACATTATACTCAGAAGTTTGATAGTTCTATATCGGTCTCCTTTCTTGTATACAACAAAGGCTCAATTTTCATCTTATGCGAGGAAATTTCGCCTTACCACTCACGCGTGATCATTAATATTTACTATTAATCACCGATCAGATTCTAATCACTTCGTAATGATAATTAGCAATCACAATATAATCAACTAAGGGTGCCTACCTACGCCTTAAAGATCCAACAAAAACTAATTAGCAAATTTCATTCATAGCATGCAATTAATATCAAACATTAATTACAGAACCGTGTGCTGGAGTTGAAAGTAATAAACAGAAATTAATGAGTAAGTCGTCGCACACAAAGGTGATCTTGAACATCAAATTCATTTAAAGGCAATTACCAGAAAATGTCTATTTTAATTCAACAATAAAATCGATCTCGCTAGTGTTAGAAAACTGAATGCGACCTTTAATTATGTTTTAACAAATTGAGCTACAATTTGTCTTTCGTATTACGTGTTTGTTCACGTGTGAGGATTAAGCTTATTCGCATGATGAATACTTGTGTTTAATATCGTAAACTAATTAAAGGTATGAAAACGTGATATAATCTCGTATTTCTCTGGAATTTCACGAATCGCGCTTTGATGGATGTTACATTGCTGCTGCCGCAGTGAATGGTACATGCTTGTAGCAATTCTCTAAAAGCATCTATAAATACAATACCTAGGTGTAATTAATACTCGCTTAGTTTTGCTAATTAATAATTACCGACCCCTTTTCCGAGTGCAATCTATCATTCGAGTCAAGTACGAAAGCAAAAGATTTATACTAACGAATTCGTACAAAAATGTATGCAAACATTCACTTGATAGTTTTTTTTTTAATCCCAGCGAAAAGGGTTGCCTAAAATACTCTCTGCGGAAAAAGGTGGGGAGAAAGGGAAGATGGCTGACCAGGTTTCAGAAGTCGGAAATAAGAAGGTTCATATTTTCTTCTCATTGTATAATTGGAGCCCGCTTCCGATTTCTTAGGATGGGCGAGAGGTGAGTTATCTAGAGTTTTTTCCAAAATTTTATTTAGGTGAATTGTTTCCGAGGGCCGGCCGCTCTGGCTAGATCGCGACATAAGCGAAAATGCAGTGATGCGGCAGACTTCTGCTTCTGTCCGCAAGTGCGGAAGTTCTGCATGTTTTTCACTTCCGCTTCCGCATCCGATTCCGCTATGTTAAAGCGAAGTAAATTCCATGCCAGTAGTACGAATTAAAACTGTACCATATGGGATGTGAAATAAGTGAATTAAGTCAAAGTTTCAAATAACTCGCGGAAATCGTAAAATCAACGTGACTTTGACTCGTGGCCACTAAATTTAGAAATTTTTGGGCGGTATATAAACACTGGGTATAAAGTAAGCCAGCGTCAGATTTCACACTTGCTCGCAGTTCATTCTTTATCAAATTCATCTTGCATTGGATTGCGTAACTTGTGCAATCTTTTGAAAATTTTCCAAAAAAAGACTAAAGCCGCCTTCCTTTAAATAGTACAGAAGTTTCATCCACTGATTTCTCGGCGATAATTTGGAAATATGCTAGTAAAGCAGCCCGTAATCGAATCGAATGAACCTGGCACTTAGATATCTTTCTTACTGTATTTTCCTTGTATTTGTATGTCATTACCGTGCCCTAGAGGGTGAAAACAAATAAAGTTTTGTCATTCAAGTAATAAAAAAGATACCCTTAAACAATAGGTACTTTTTAAACCCACCCAGTAGGGATTAAATTAATTTTTGGCATCGAACACTAATTTGAAATAGTGAAAATCTTATAATTAATTCTTAAGGTTACCATTTAGGGGTAGAAATTGTAATTGATTGACAAGGGATTGGGTAAGATGAAAGGTAGCCACTTCGTCAAGCGATATCTTGAGTTAATAAAGGTATTGAGAATTGCAAGAAAGTGGTTGATTAGGAGCGCGAAGTATTTTTATTTTTGAGGCCAAGAAGCAAAGTCCACTTTCCTAAAAACGAGTATGTACTGTAAAGGGAGCTAGCCGACGGAAAAATTTCGAAAGCGTAAAAAGGTTAACCTTGATTTTTATGAACGGCTGTATCCGTAGGAATGTTTAGACTTTTTCAGTTGTGTCTTTAAAAAACCGTAAATTTTTAAATGCATGACATCCAAAGTTCATTAACCACATTGATTTCGACATCAACTGTTACTACCTTTGTTATGAAGTTCTCCATTTTTGGGTTCGTTCGTTTAGATTCTTATAAATAATAAGAATATGTCACTACCTTATCACCTTCTTCTAGACCATCAGGTAAATCTCATACATTGGAGAAAGCATTGTGAGTCATTTCAAAGTTTGAGCTTTCATTCTAAAAGAATGTACATTTCTTCTCTTGGAGTTCCCATAGAAATTATCATGACTTTACAGGAATGACCCGAAATATGTAATTACATTCGCCTTACTTTCCGTCCAGATTGAAGAGATTTCGTTACTGGATCTACACGGCTCCACGCTTCCTTATGCAAAGATGTATCTTTGTTGATAATATATTAATTACTTCCGAGATAACAATCCCTCAGCTTCGGTGCGGTTGGAATCACCTAATTCACGCGTAGAATTTCGTACGAATATAACTTTTTTAATGTACATTTCTGCTCTTGGTAAAACGAAATTAAATTTGTCGTCGCTAAAATCGCTTCCTTATGCAAAGATGTATCTTTGTTGATAATATATTAATTACTTCCGAGATAACAATCCCTCAGCTTCGGTGCGGTTGGAATCACCTAATTCACGCGTAGAATTTCGTACGAATATAACTTTTTTATTTTTAGTTTGCGGGATTGTAAAACGAAATTAATTTGTCGTCGCTAAAATTGTAGTTTTTGGTTAAACTTCTTAAAACGTTTTTTACATTTAATTCCCCGCTGTTCTCATTACTTTTACTCTTTTAAGAGAAGCAATAACTTAGGTTTTCCCACATTCGAAATATCTTTTATTATACTTTTTTATGTTAACCTTTTACGCTCTCTAGTCTCCAGCCTCTCTCTTTCTTACTTTAACTTCGCTGTTTAGGTTGTCGAGTACAAAAGTCGATACAGCTGCAACGCAACAGAACGGTACGTCTCCGCTCTGAGATGATACTTGAGATTGGTATATTGGTGTATATAGAATTTGCATATTTTTGAATTTGCAATTTAAATTGAAACGAACCTAGGCGAGAATTGGGGTTTCGCGGGGTAGATCGAAAAATGTCCGCGCATTCATTAATTCGCAGGAGAGGGACGTGTGAGGGCGCTTAGGTAACACGAGCTTATGTTTTTATGTGCATTTAATTAATTAATATTGAGTGAAAAATGTGCCAAATATCGTTTCATAAGTGGTTTTCCACACACATCAACAATAAAGCCGACCTGCCTAGCTCAGATGAGCTTACGTTAGTAGCTCTAACTTTGGCTACAAGGGTCCTGGGTTCGATTCCCAGGTAAGGCATGGCTGTTTGTGATTGTATAGTGGGTTGAGTGGGGAGAGTAGCAATTTGCTAATACTCCGCCCACTATAAAATAAAGGCAATAAAATAAAAAATTAAAAAAAATAAATCTACGTTTAAAAGCAGCATTTCTATGCCAATCGACCAGTTTAAAACAATTATTACAGTTGACCTACTTATGGTTTCCATCACGTGTAAAAATGTTACGTAGGGAAAACTTTTTTGTTTGCTTCCCATTTATACATATAGAAGGTTAATCGTTCAAAAAACCACTTCCAGAAAAAAAATCTGTTCATTAGAGATTTCCTTGAAGTGGAGTTTACTGACGGAAAGTACCAATCTGCCGCTGCACTTTGATTTTGTTGAATCATTGCCGTTGTAAGGAGGACTGTTCCGAGATTACTTTGTATCAACAGTTATCCTTATTTGGGAAATTTGAATATTCTTAAAGATAGCAATCTCTGGGGACACTGAAGCCGTTTGTATTGCAAGTATTTGAGCATTAGTGAACTCATTGTCATTGGAATTTTAGTTGTTTATTTTAAACGAGAAAATCTTCAAGCAAGTGTGTTCCTTATGACTACGAACCCACTTCTGCTGTTTTGAACCTAAGGTATACCTATAAGGTGTGCCAGATGGACATCAAATTTAGCTGCCTAAGGGAGGGGGGGAATTCACGTTACACGTTCTACCCTTCATGGTATTGTAATTAAAGGTCTCATCGAAATAAATTGGTTTGTACAAGCTACATGTCGGAAGAGGGTACTCACAAAGGACGATGGGGCGTCTGGAAGAAATATATCCATTGGTGATGTTAAGAACGAATATCCTCCTCTCCATTAATCATTTAGCAAGAAAGTAAACATCGATAGCATGCTACTACCTTATAACCCAAGCATTTACTAAGATGTTTCGGTTTTTAAAAAAAATGCACCTTATCTGCACAAGAGTTGTACACAATTTATACTTGTTTATTTTAAAGTGGTTCAAGTAAATTACCGAATCTTTAAGAATTATCCATTTTTTATAATGCAACTCAAAAATTTCAAGGGATTAAATGGCAATTTAATTGCGTGGGAACAAATGAACAACTTCTGTCCCAAAAACTAGATATTACCTAAATAGCAGTTTTGTTCCCTTAAGTGCAAAATAGTAAGACACGTAGCATAATTAATTGACAACCTACTAGGGCACAAATACCAATAGAGTTGGTATTGGTAAATATCTACCAACTATCGGAAATGACTTCGTGCTGTGTTCGCATACAAACTACTGAAGAGTGGAAGCTGAAGCGTATGAGACGTGTCGGATTGAGATCCGCTTTTTCAACTATCATGAATTCCTTCAGCAAACCTTTTGTAGTAACTTATAACGCAATTATGGGACCTTTCCGACGCATCGTAGATCGTAACACTTTTAAGTGCCTTGGCAGGGTTCACCTTGCTTGTTAAAGCTTCTTTTCGCACTATGTGTAAAATTAAGATTACGAAACTTATCTACCCCATTTAATCTTTACAATGTGTTCGGATCCCTTCTACTTGGAGTGCTCTCTCCCAACCCGATAAAATGCAAGATATCGTTTCGCAAATAATTAATTGACGCAATTAGAGGAGAGGGTGTAATTAAATTTAATGTGTTTCACCAGTAACAGTCTTTTACGCGAACGGGATGTACTTTAGGTTACACGAATGTAGGGAATTTGATTAAAACTGCCGTCCATATAATTTATAATAACGATATTAGTGCGAACGAAAATTTAGTTCTCTTGATGAAAGTTCGTGTTAATGATTTAATGTGATCATCCACTTACCGGTAACTAGGTTGGCATGGTGGAACTGGCAGACTGCATCAGCTTCGTACCAGGAGATGCGGTCCCGGAAATAGCGATAGAATACCGGAAAGCTTTCTTCGGGAAGCATCCACGTGTTACTTATGTTTACCTGCAATCAAATTAAATATTTATGAATTGGAATTCAACTTGAATTTTTTAAAGGTAGGGATGCGAGCCTTCCTACAGAATTATGTCACGTTCATTAGCGTCGACGGGGTCGTTACGTTGTAGGTACGTGTTAACTAACTCAATCCAGTAATTACATTGTTACACAGATTCTACGCGAAATTGGAAATTTTTACTACGTTAACACTGAACACGGATTGGAGTAACTAAGATATTTATAACTGGATGTTTTTGGCATATTTACAACGCAACAAACATTCTGTGTACATAACGCGAAGGGAACGAACAACGAAACTCAGTTTTAATTTTATTTACGATTTACCATTATTCTGTGCAACTGGCAATATATTCCAAATTAAAATTTATAATTATTGGGAAGACGTCTCAATAATCCCTGTAATTTCTAGATAATTTCTCCATACTCCTACTATTCCTAAAAAGGGGAGAATATTCCCAGGGCGTGTCCGAACCAAATAACTCGGCCAGCCTTTACTATGCGAGTTCGCAGAACCATCAGCACCGGTGCTAGATAGTGACCCTATAAACTTTTTTTGTGGGACTAACTGCACGCTTACTCGGACTAAACTGTAAGCAATTTGTCCCCAATGTTGTGCCAGGCGCTAGAGCTTCGTTAGTGCTCAATTAAGTAGCCAACTCATCGCACTATTTTCAATTAATGAATTTGCGCAGGCCAGGATATATGCATTTCTACGATGTAAACCTTAATTTCATTATTCTATCTGCGGTTCGTGTAATAAGACTAAAACTTCTAGTATATCCGCACTTTCTGTATATATCGGATGATTTTCCGTATTTATCTTAGACATCAACTTAAAGTAAAGGCAAGAGGTTGCTGTACCGTTTATTTTACTTGTACAAGGGATTTTCTGAGTAGCAGATAACTAACTGTTACGCTTTACACGTCGTACTTCGCTCTTTGAAATCTTATGGGTAATTATAATTCACAACATAATCTTATATGGTTATATCTATAATGGCTTCGGCTAATTACCATTATTCTTCTAGCGTTTTTACTTCAAGTGCTGTGTCAGTATTGAATGTTTACATTTGGAACTTAAGTTCCTGACTACGCTGCAATTACTTTGGCTTTTAGAGAACTGTAGTCATTATTTACAGAATTTGTGGATGAAATTCCCTCTACTAACCTACGTCATTTAATAGCTTGGTACATGTTACGACGTAGATGCGAATTACTAAACACTACTACTACCCCAACTTAGTCCAATATACTATTAACTACTACCAACCCTAAACTTGGATGATGAGAATGAAACTGAAATTGCTGGCCGTACTAGATTTTCGGTTTCTCTTCATTCGACATCAAAATCCCAACAATCTTCTGTAATGGTTACCTGCGTTTCGTACCAAAAAGTCCTCGTCTGCTCTGCTAATGTCCTCGAACTGTCGTGCCACGTGACATGTGTCTCCTTGTTGTCACTTGTCTCAAAATACACATTGCTATAGCTGTGGTAATTCAGGTGAGACAAAATATAACTGCCCTAAATACTATGGGAAACAATTTTTTGACTTTCTATACGAGGATAGCTCACAAGTTTTTACTTAATCTCTGAACTCCATTTCTTTAGCGCATACGCATACTTCAAAATTATATAAATATTATAATTATATATAATAAATTCAGGAAATACTGAATTGGGGGAGGGGACACTGGTTGGCAAATTTTGAATACCTTAAGCTTATTGTTAGCTAGTTGTGAGATACGATCCTGTAAATTGGCCAACGGGGAATCATGCCAAATTTTAGACACCAATGCATTATCTGTAACTTGTTAAATCGAAAACAATTGCTATCGATGGTAACACCTGAAGTGGATTAAGAATACTCCCTGGCCGCTGAAATTTTACTAAGACTCCGGAATTGAATGATCTGCTTCCTTTCCAGTCAACAACAATTTTTACGATGCGCATGCCATGATTATGTACGTTAGGTGTGGTAGAACAATAAATATTCCTTGCCCATTGTTGTAGTTAAAAAGAATAGCTAACGCTTGTGTAAACTACCGTAAAGTAGATTTTGTTACGGAGAGAGAAGCTTAGCTTAGCCTCCTCCATACTCCAATTCCTCCTTAGACATATTAAGAAACGCTATATTTTTAACCGGCTTTTGTTCGGAATATTGACAAAAACCGTTGTCTTCTCCATTCACTACACCAAGGGCATATTTTACAACGTTACTATGCAACTTTTCACTTGGCTCTTTTAAGAAAATATTTGGGCCCATAAAGGCTATTGACACGTGATAACACTCAAAATCTGTACAGTAGAAATGATAACAAATTGAAGAAGAATGGTTCTTTGGTAAAAGGCCAACGTATTTCATTTCTCCGACACTTCCCACTCATAAAGCGCCGCTTAGGCTTTCTAGGGCCATTCTGCACTTTGGAGATCTCCAACAGTCCACATTGAATTTATCTTATTCACTTATGGTGGACATACCGCCGCGGTTAGGCAACATACTTTACAGCAGAAAGATGGAGCACTATGGGACATGTAACGGGTGACCGCTTTCCTATTTTATAAATTATTTTTTAAAATAGGGGAATTTACACATATACCGCTTCATAGTAAACGCGAACCAAAGTATGTGTCGAGATAAGAGCAATCAACGTACACGTTTCGAGTAAAAGCGCAGGCTGGCTGAGTAGATAAACGCTGGTTAGGCCGGGTTGTGAGGGGATTTTGGAGCATTCGGGGCGACTCAGAGCGAGCACGTTCTTGCAATTTTTAGTTTATCGTAATTCTAATCCGTTTCGAAGCCAAGTTTTACACATCTTACAATATTAAGGCAATTGATATTATTACACCCGTCGTTATCAATAATAAACTTCTTTCCAATCTCGATCCTTGCTTTCGAGAGTTTGAAGCCGGTTTGTTTGCATTCGCAATTCAAATGGACATCTTTTCCGCTAAATTTTCCATCTGTACCATACCAAAGCGATCTGTTTCCATATTTCTAAGTTAAAACTGCTCCCGAAGAAAACGTCATATGACGACAACTACAAGCTACTTTATTTTTTCATTTGTATGAAGTAGCGGTCGATTATTTTTAGGAATTTGTACAATTTTCTTGTAAATTTAATATTCCTAAAAGAACCGACCTATAACAACCAACTGCATGAAACAGATTTGTATTGTATTTATTAATAACAATTGGGCCCAAACAAAGGATTTTGGTTCTTTTGTTTCATTGATCGGATTTTCATTTAATTTCAGTGATACCATTCCGTTGGTTGAATTGGAATTTTCTTTAGCAGTCAGGTGTGTGTATATTTTGAACAGGAGAAAGTATCAGGAATTTATGATGTATCAAAATGAAGGATGGTTTAAATAAGGAACCAACCAAACCAACATTTTAAATCAAGGAACCTGTAAAGAAAAATACACCTGGATCACTCTTTATTAATACATTCAATTAATTCAATTCACATGCGTATTATTCGGGTTCAATCAAACAAGAGTATTAGGTTTTGAATTTCAGATTTTCAGAGGAGATAAAAGAAGGCCAAACTTCCGCAAGGTAAGGAGTATAATTTTTTTTAATTCCTGAGCTAGCCGTGGATAAAAAAATTAATTGTTACACTGAAATTTTTGCCAGTTCGGTGAGATTCAATTCTATTTAATAGAAGTGGGCTTCAGGCCTTGTAACACAAAACTCTTAAGCTTTATCCAATTCCCTTCTCGATAGTGTCTCACATCCCAACACACCCTGGTCTGTGTGGTGCAGTGGCGTAGAAACGGTACTAAAGGTCCTTGGTTCGAATCCGGATTCGGGAATGGATATTTGCATATTTATAGTACGTTGGGTTGCAACCCCGCCCATTTAAAACTAAAGTCCAGAAATTAAATAAAATAAACATAAAACAAATAAAAGAATCGCCAGTCCTATTCGCACCACCCAGTCCAAGCCGCCTGCTACAGAGATAAAGTGGAGTGAAACGTTCAACCATTATGACATTAAAGTTAGATGGCACTGGCTTGCAATTTTTCCCCTGAGTTGCCAACTGTAAGTCAAAATTGTAACGCCAGATCGGAGAGCCCTAGGATTATCACGCACTGGAAAGTTATCTGCTGTAGCGTTCATACCAATCCAGTTTCTATGTGGCTTCTGCGGCAACGAGCCGGCGGCAGTGCTAGGCCGCTACGGCACAAATACATACAAAAATGAATTTTCTCGTGGAAATTTTCCATACATTTTACAACATAAGCATCTAAGGGTTCTCAACAAAGATATGAGTTAAGATAAATTGATATTCGGAAAGCTTTAATATTATCCCCCGTAGCAGAGAAATAAATCTTACTGTATTATTTGATAAATAATTCAATCAGAACCACTGTAAATCGTCGAGACCGTTTCAAAAGAAGAATAACCCCATTATTCCGATGTTCAAATGAAATCAAGTTATTCTTTTAAATTCTAAAGAAAAGGGGTTGAAACATTTAATCCAGTGCGCTTGATGAAATCGTACAAGGAGATTTTATTCCGGTAACGATTACATTAGAGAATGCCATTTTGAATTCATTATGATGGAAAAGTATTCGCCGTAAGCTAGGCACATGAGGACGTCGAGATTAAATTCTCTAAATGTATATGTCTGTATCTGCGAATCCGATGCCAGATCTGTAATTCGTTTAGTTTGCAAAGTTGCATTTGTCATTTTGGCGTTCATGGCAAATCGAAGGGGTTGGCAACGTGCGCTCGTAAGCTCGGGGAGCTCCTTTCAAAATAAACTTGTATCTGTCACTAGCGCATAGAAATAGAACTTTAATATCACATCCTTCTTTTCGATTTTCGTCAATATCTTTCCACTTTTTGTGTGTAAGGGCGTTAGTAAAATATTCACTACGTTAGTATTCACACTGTGCGGTGAAACGATCGAAAGTAAAAGCGAAATTTTCACTTAGCGGAACGTTGATACAGCAATATGACAAGATGAATGTGTAGATAAATTTCTACATAAATCAAAAGAGTGCAGGGGTGTGTTTTGATAATAAAATGACTAAGGGCCGACAGCTCTAAATATTCGAATCACTGAGCGATCCAATTTATACACGCTAAATAAAACGCACACCATGAGTTTATTTAGAGTAACAACACCGTTTTCAAGTTCACAGATTTTTTTTATAAAGAGAAGAAAAATGTCGAGAAAGTAGATGAGATTGCCATTCTACATAAACTAGATACAATTACTGACATTATGAGACTTTAATGTGGAAACTTGAGTAAAAAGTAATAATCTAATTACCTACTGTTAGACTACCTACACTAACATCGCCCTCCGTTGCCCAAAGTGTAGCAGTAATTTCATTAAAACCCTTAAATACCTACTATTAGGCACTAATGTGTAGTGTGAATTAATTAAACGTTATTAAAATTACAATTGTCCGAAACTCTTTAGCTAGTGTCCCTTTGCTCAATCAATCATTTGGGTACAGAAGGATATACAATACCTTTGAAAAATTGAGAGTTGTGTATAGTGATGCAAATTGTGATGGATAGCTATATAATATTGCTTCAATAAATCATTTTCGACTATAATAGTTATGACTTTCGTGCAAGTTTCGTATTATTTTCCATATTGAGGCGGCCTCTTGTCCTCTCAAATACAGAAATAATAACAGCATGCAAGTTTGATAAAAAATTTCTGGATAATTTTGACAAAAGGTTCACATTTTGATACGAGTTTAAAGTTGCAAGGAACGAAAACGTTAAACACGTTTGCCTTTGCCAATAAGACCTAATCCTATGAAACACCAAAATTTGATTGGCACCTTCGAACCTTCCTGAGCTACAGGATTTATCATTTACTCTTTATCGAAAACTGTTGGAGATCATTCGAGTCCAACAGGCCGTACTGGAATTGTACGATAGGAGAACATCGATTCCATAAAATACGAGGTAATGCAAATGCTCTTCGATTTTGTATTCAAATAAATATCGCTTTTCTTTAAGGGCGTTAAATTAAATGTTGTATTTGAGTAATAAGAAAATCGATCATGAAGATTGATTGAGCTGGAAACAGACTCGAATTATGTCAATAATTTATGTTTAAACTCATTTAGGGAGAATGATAAAATTTTGAATTTGAGTTTTCATATAAAGTAACGAGATACCTATTTAATTAGTAGTTTTCTGATAGCCCAATTAGTTCCTCCGTCAAGCTTTTGAAGGTAAAAAGCATCTAATGATGTTTTTCTGTAGTGTTTCGCCTACTAATTAACCCCCTAAATTCGTCTGTTGATACCGATGTCCAAAAGGCCCATGGAATTTTTCAAAAAGTTCCTATTTTTAATTATCTTTACAACGGTGTAGTAGTTTGACTCCCATCTTAAATATGTCTAATTGTAAAGAATATGGGTGGAAATTAAATCTGACGGGTTTAATTAACCCCATTCTGACAACCAGATACCCGGACTTCCATAAAATATAACAAGTTGTTTGTATTACATTTTTTATTTGCAAATCCAAAAATGTCTACAAAGCAATAACAATAATTACTTTTTGGATGTAAAACGTAACGGTGTTTCTGGCTAAAAAATTAAGTGGCTTGCTTGCTCAATTGTATGATTGTAGTGGAGAAGCGTGTGTTAATAAATACACTTCCACATGTCACACAAGATGAGCATAGCACAGCGATGAAGATCTGTATAAGCATAGAGTAAATAACGTTTAGAGATGCCACGGGATAGGGATTGCTGGTTTATAACAATTTATGGCCATTCAATGCTGCTATCTAGTGACAAATGCTGGTTGCTGTATTCGAATCTGTTATATCCGTCTATAGGAGCCTTTAAAAGAGCTTAAGATATTTCAAAGCTGAGCTTTAAATGAAATTACGTCATGATTCATGAAAGTTGCGATTGCAACTGTACTCCAGTGTAGGTAGTAAGTAATTCGAAACCGCTACATATTTATAGTATGAGTAAGTTCATTCACAACGAGGGACCTACCAGCTGATTTCATTCTGTTTATCTAAAAATTAACTATCATAATCCAGGATTAACCGAACACCTTAAAAAATGTTAAAAAGTTGAGAGAAAAAACTTTCGATTGTAATAGTTATTTGTACAACTAGTTTTGAAAGTGTTACTTTTTTTCATGAATTTGCAGTTTGAATCAAGCGAATTCATGAAAAAAAGACACTTTCAACATGTGTTGTACACGAAATTTTTTGCATAGTGATCCTTAATAATCTATAATTGCTTAATATCATTGACATTCGCCATTTTCTGTCACTCAACAATTGAGCTATTGGCCATAGACAGGACGAAACGCCATGGAAACGCATAGTAAAAATCGTGAAAAAAAGTACCACTTTCCATACGATTTTTTGACAAAAAAAGTCCGGTAAATTGATAACTATGCAAAAAAAAACTTGCAATTTAATAAGAGTTACCTACTCGATTCATAGAGGTATGAACGTATTGGTATGGTCATTGGTATATCGTTGGATTCGTCTTGACACAGAATACAAATGGGAACGTTACCAATTACGAAACAGTCACATTTACTTCGTTAATTATGCGTAAAAAACATTTTTTAAATCGTTCTGTTATACAATTTTTCATGGATTATTCCACAGCAAACGACAAATTACACAAAAATCCATATTTTATCAAAATGTCTCATTTCATTTATTTCCATATTAGTCCAGGCCACGGTGGTATAGACCACCGTATACCACCGTGGTCCAGACTAAAAAGCTAGCTGCTAAAATAATTTATTTAAAAAAAAATTAGTTACGGGGCAAAACCGGGTTTTTCAGGCAGGTGAAATGATTATAAATTGGGGAAAAATAATTAAAACAGCTAAATTTTTCCGCGGGTGAAATCCCGGGAGTTGAAAGGGGTGGAAAGCGGTACATATTTTGCAAATTGTGGGAAAGCAATTAATTTTAGACGAAAATGGTCAATACAAAAGTTATAGAGAATAAAAAAATGAACAGCTTTTGTATCTGCACTATTTTCACATAACCAGCATAACCTCCAGTTTTCCTAGAAAATCCGGAAAAATCGTTTTTTTCGTTTGAAATTTGGAGGAAACATAGCTTGTTTTATTATAAAAAAGGAGAGATTTTTGGGACCGTAAAGTTGAACCGTTTCCGAGATCTCACAAAAAACCACCTCTTTTTCAAGGAGATGAAAAATCTATCATGAAGTTTATTCCAGGTTTTATATCTCAATTCTCAAATCATTTATTGTTTTGGCCGGTAAAACAGACGTTCTTATAGGGAATTTTATTTTGCAAGTTTATCAACAAGCCCAACGCAATTGCATCAGCTGTAAAACATAGCCAGGAAGAAGAGTAAGTGAACAAAAACAAATTGTTCAGGAAGCGATTTTACTTCGAATTGCTTTTATTGTGGTAAAAATGCAGAAAAAAGAAATAATAAAGATGTTTTAACTAAA
Organism: Photinus pyralis; assembly: GCF_008802855.1. Classification (NCBI taxonomy): domain Eukaryota; kingdom Metazoa; phylum Arthropoda; class Insecta; order Coleoptera; family Lampyridae; genus Photinus; species Photinus pyralis. The sequence continues at coordinate 20,647,682 of NW_022170596.1, forward strand.
ACGTTGAGCATAAGGAAACAAAAGACAATATTTTAGCAAACATTAAAGATAAGCAAGAAGATAGATTTCGAAAAAATCTTTATTAACATCCAAAACGTTCATTGATCATGTCAAAAATCATGTATATCTTAAATCTGTTTTTCCAGTTTTTGGCGATTTTCTAGAAGTTTTTCTATAGGAATAATAATTTTTATTTTTGTTTATTAAAATATAAGTCTTCCCTAAAATTTTACTACCCCCCGCACCTCTGTGCGATGAAAAAAAATAGATTTTTCATCTCCTTGAAAAAGATGTGTTTTTTTCAGAAATCGTGATATCTCGGAAACGGTTCAATTTTCCGGTCCCAAAAAAATTGTCTCCTTGTTTGTAGCTACGTTTCCTACAAATTTCAAACCTTTACGACTTTTTTTCGCAAAAGTAAGAACAAAAAACGAAAAAAGGTTTTTCCGGTTTTTCTAGGAAAATTAGAGGTAAGTAATGTGAAAATAGCGCAGATAGAAAAGTTGTTCATTTTATTCTCTATAACTGTTACATTGAACATTTTCGCCCGAAATTAATATGTACCTATTACCACAAATTGCCAAGTACCACTTTCCACCCCTTTCAACCCCCGGGATTTCACCCGCGGAAAAATTCAGCTGTTTTAATTATTTTTCCCCAATTTCTGATCATTTACATCATATCCATATTACAATAAATCATAGTCGCGCAGGCCTTGGTTGGAGGTATTCGTTGACGTGATGGTATGAGTCGAGGTATGAGTTGTTGGTGAAAATGTGAAAAATTCACCGACTTGACTTTTAAATTTTTTGGCCGACGTAGGCGTCCGCAATTCTTGTGGAAAATGGTAGAACAGTTTGATCGCCATGCACCTGGGGGAATCCTCGAATAGTGTTGTGTGGTGTGATACAAAGTCGCACAGAATTGCAGAATTTTATGCTGATTAATTTTCCCTTTCGGAGTTTCTTGTAGCTTTACAAATAACGAACTTATGGTCAAAAACCGAAAAATGTTTAGAAAATGCGGTGGCGTTCATTTATTTTCAAAGATACGAACAAATAACCATTAACAAAACCCTTAGTAATTTTTTCTCATCTTGCTAATGGTGCTAACTTAAAATTTTCATGACTTGTGGGTTTCGACTAAATCACATAAACTTTTTTATGTCACATTGGATCTTTACGTCACTCGATCGAGATATTAAATTACAATGTGATCCAGTGATGGACATTTCCAGTAGGTAATTCCGTATTAGGTTTAGTAGGTGGTGGTTGAACCTTGGACATATCAAAATTCAAAATAGACTCAATAGAGTTGAATAGACCGCTAACCATAGATTTTCCTTTGATAAAGCAATGAAGCGATGTATAGAGAAGATAAAATTTCTCAAAGCAGCTAAAGCAAAGTCGCGTAACCATGCATGTTTCCAAAATTTTGGGAAAAACGGAAACTATTAAATATAATAGGTCGATAGTTTCTTAGATACTCATATCCACAGACCACAAATGCCCCCAATTATCACGAAACACGATACGAAAGAGACATCGCGTTTTAATTATTGTTTATTGTGCAACCATGCAACTTAAAAGATTTAGGGTAGATTGCCGGATGAGGTCAAATTAAATTCTCTGGTAATCAAATCAAAATATAGGAATCTACAGTAGGTTATTAAGCAAAACAAAAGGTCAATATACCCCGATTAAAGGCAATTTTGCCGAATATTGCAAATATCTGGGTTTTATGTCTTCAATTAATAAATATTTATGGCCCCCCATTATGTAGATAGGTATTTAAACATGTCTTCATTCAATAATATAACCCTTTTTTTTAATTCTTGGCGCGCACATATAAATAATAATATCCAGTCACAATGTAGACGCAAGTTATGAAAATAAAAACCATTTTGCTGGCTGCGCAATTTATAGGTATGCAATGCGTGGGACGTACGACATGTGTACAGTTACATAATTATATCATAAAAAGCTTGGTACTCGCGAGCTTTTAATTGCGTAGGTTTGAATCCTAGACGGAAAATAAGTACACTATTCTGGAATTAAGAGGGAGACACTTGATGCATTCAATGGCCATCTATATTCAAGGATAGTCCCTAGCCGACAAAAATTTACACAGCGCGGTATCTCTAAACGTTGTTTACTCTATGGTATAAGTTATTAAATTTATTACTTATTGAGAAAAATCAAAATAAGTCATTTTCAGAAGATTCAGTTCGAGCATGAACAAGAAGATGTCTACTTACGCGAGTTGAAGTGAATACAAACATTGCTTGAAGGAGGGGACTCGTCGAATCGGTTGAAAAGCGACCACAGCTACTCCGTGCAACGTCATACATTTTTCTCCTTGTGCCTTTAATTCTAAAGATAGTTTCAAACTATACCCCTCGTTGGATTCGTTAAGTTACAAACTATAATTTTTATTTAAACTTTTTTTTAAAGTTCTGATTCGTCTAAGCGTAATGGGCTTATAAACGATATTTTAAAAAGTTACATTTTGCAAAACACTGTTTAAGCGAATGGCTAACAATTATATGTGCGTTCTTGCCGTATATGGAATGTAAAATGCGCCGAGAAAAATCCTTATATTTTCATTACCATTAGAGCTAACGACAAACAAAATGCACAAAGATAATTAAAAATCGGAACTTTTTGAAAAATTCTATTTTTTCCTTTTTTGGGCCGTTTGGACATCGGTATCAACAGACGAATTTAGGGGGTTAATTAGTAGTCCAAACTCTACAGAAAAACATCATTAGATGCTTTTTACCTTTAAAAGCTTGATGGGGTGGATTTTTAAATCACTTTTGAGCGCGCGGGAACTCTACTATATAAATGGGTTCAATATATTCTAGTTTTAAGATGATGTATTGTATACAAAAAAGGGACATTCATTATTATTGTGCTAAGTTAAACAAAGACAAGTGGTTACTAGGTAAGAATTGAAAATTCAGTACTCGAAATTACTATAAAATTCAAATAAGAAAGTCTGTAAGGGAAGGCGTATCTTGATTATTTGATTTTTTGTCCATATACTGTTGAGTAAAGAACGTAATGTCGACGTTGTTTAGGTGTAAACACCCACAATAATGACAGAACACCCTGTATGTGTGAAACATTTCAATTTATTAAAGTAAATCGGGGGGGGGGGGGTGAATTTGTAGGATGATTAGGTCCAACAATCTGCTCTTGTATAATAACAGTATACCGATCACAATAAGGGGTCTAAGATAAGAGGATGCTATGATTGGTAGAAATTAATTCCTTTCGTCAAGTCTTCTCATTAGAGCACCATGAAGGATAAAACTAGCCCCCCCCCCCCCCCCCGAACACCCTATTTGTAAGGGGTAAGAAAGAAGAGCGGTAGTTGGTAGAAAACCATTCCATTTGTTGATACCTTTAATTAGAATGCCATGGAAGAAAAAATCCCGCCCCCCTCCTTCCCCGTAACCCATTCTGATCTCGAAAAGGAAAATTATCGATTGTAGATACCAATTCATGTAAAATCTGAGAACAGTTACTTGTCGCATGTAAAACTTATGCACGTTTTACTTTCAAAAACAGCATCTCAGGGGGAGGGGGTTAAAGCAACATTACATGATGACCGTCTGGCACACCTTCAAGGTCCCCTACAAGTAGTTCAAAACCGCAAAAAGTGGGACCCGGGCCGGACAAATCGCAAATCTAGTCGCAAATACTGACATATTTCTTAAAAAATGCACTGAAAAAATAAGATAGTCGTCTGCGCAGACGAGTGTGGAATAACGATGCAGAATGAGAAATGAGACAATACACTCAACGAGAATGAAGCGATTTGATGAGATGGTAGAAAAGAAAAGGACGGTAATCAGATAAGATATACAAGAATATCAAAATAGGGGAAACAGAAAAGGAATGAAACGAGGGCTAGATCGTATAAGTGAAAGAAAGAAGAGCGAAGACCACAAGTTAAATCAGGTGAAAAGTGACATGAAAGTGCAAAAGACTAATAGTAAAGAGAGTAATTTAGAAGATATTAAAAAGGAATCCGATGAGGTAGAATTGTGTAAAAGAAGAAATAAATGATGTAAACAATAGATGAAACTAATAAGGTCGATAGCGTAGAAGAATACTAGTCAAGAAAAACAGAATGAAATGTCGTTTACTGGTAATAGTGGAGGAAGAAAGTGTAAATTTTATAAAACCGAACGAAGTCGAAGTAGAAATTCAAAGATGTCCAGAAGAAGTTGAAGTTAAGTTCAAAAAGCGGTTGAAGTCAAGAAAGAAGTCGAAACTAAAGAAGTGTATAGACAAGAGGAAGAAGTTGAAGTTTACAAAGAAGAGATTCAAGTTTAAGTACAGGAGAAAGAAGATGTAGGGGTTGAGTTCTGCTATCTGCTTGTTTTATTGCAGGAACTTTAAGAGAGCCGGAGTTCAAGTTCAAATTGTATTCGTTGAATTATAGGAAATTTGTAATTCTTGATGATTCTCGAGATTTGACGTATTTCGCGTCTTGCGAATATGCTTTATTGTCAAATTAATTGATATGACAGTCAGATCTTTATTTGTTTCATAGTTATTTTGGCTGCATAAAATTAGGCGCATTTCAGAAGCGAATTTGTCATTTAAAAGTAGACATAGGGAAAAACAATACACGTAAAATTAATAAATATCTTTGTATATTGCTTGGTTAGTTCAAAGGATACTTAATTACTCTAAGGCTTACAACTTTTCCTACACATCCTGCCCGTGTCACTCTAATCTCATCAATAAAAATTTAATGGGCCAAATATTTAAAAAAACTTGCAATTTGTAAAGCGTTCGCTTTAAATATGGTCGTTAACTAAATAGGTTTTTTTTCCGGTAACAAATTACTGGTTTTCTTTAATAAGGCCGTCAACCTTGCTCGTTCATAAATCAAATTCCCTATTCGGAGAGAGGATAAGAGATTAAGATGGTTTTCCAATATTTCTACTTTCCAAAGTTGAGAATGTTTTTCTTTCGTAATTTCTTTTTGGTAAATTGCGTTAAGAGTGAAGGATTCGTATTAATAACAACTGGAAGATAGGGAGAGAGAAGAATGAAATATGAAATTTGAATTATTGAACATTAAAAATCTATTTGCGAAAGGACGAGGCTTGAGCTCTGGCGGGAAAATGGGGAAAGCTCTGTAAAACGTATAATGCGAACGGAGAAAGAGTAATGTTGTTTTAGTAAGTTTAGAAAGACGCATTACTTATAGGAACTAAAGATATAAAACGGCTTAGGGGTATGAGAGAAAAAAAGTATGTTTTAATGGATACCATTAAGCTTTGTTTGTGAATGTTGATAAAAGGATTTCGCTCTCTTCCTATAGGCCATTACGAAGAAGTTAATGCAATAATATTATGCGCTCCAAATATCAATGTACATGATTTTAAAATAAATTACATTCGAAATCTGCAGTGCAGTACCTGTACCGTGCCATGTATTAGAACCAGAGACTTGCTATAACTAGACTGCGCTTAACGTATCTAAGGTGTTGTCGACACAGTATGCAACACACAATGCACCGCGGGGCAAAAATCGCTGAGATGATATGCAATATAATGAAATAAGCTGTTATTTTAGATGTTCCGTTCATTAATCATTCTCGTGATTAGCTCGAATTAGTGAACAGATAAATTTCTGTTGAGAATAAACCAATAAACTTAGGTTAACTTGTGCCTATCAACATGTACTCTGTCGATAAATTTTTAAATAATATGCTGATTTCCAACGGATAAAAGTTTAAAGGGCCCATGGATCAGAGCCATTCGAAGAGAAAAATTTACTCCCACCATAGTGCATTTGCGGGGAATGAAGCCGATTTTAGAAAGGTGCCTACGAAGGTGTTAAACAATAATGCAATACCGAGCGTTTTCGACTTTCCCATTCACTTAAAATAACGTAGAACCGACATCCTTTACCAGCAAGACAACGGCAATACCTATTTGCCTATTAGGTATAGACGTAACTAAGTACTTACTGGTACTAAGTATATTTCAGGTTTTGTTACAAGAAAAATAGCTAAGTCTGTTAAATGTTCCATATGTGCAGATGCGATATTCGCTTCAGAGAGTCATTCAAAGCTTTTAACTAGAAAAAATCGTGGAGGATTGTTGCACGTATCAAGCGATGCATTAAAAATTTGCCAAATTGCTGAAAATGTGTTCAGGTTTTTCATTCAATCCACACCACACCGCCTTGTAAACAAAATGGTTATCAGCAGTCTAAGAAAAATAAATAACAGTTACAGCCCATTTGGGTTTTTGGATAGGCATTATATTGAATCAAAATCCGCTAAATAATCATATCTTACTACTTACATCTTTAGTTTTAAGAGTATATTTTCCTATACGTGTTCACCACCAAAATACACATATAAATCAAATTAGGACTAGAGTCAGGCAGTTATATTCCAATTTAGTTCAAATAAAACACCAAAAAATTCGATTAAAACAGTTAACAGCTACATGTTATCTTTTTTTGGTACTAAAATTTAGAATAAACATGGCTAAAGCAAGCTGCAGAACGTACGTCTGCCCCGCGATGAACAGTTGGTTGCCTATCCTATCTTGACAACAGGCGTTTATAGTAAAATCTACGTTACGCGCGGTCTAGTTATAACAAGTCTCTGTAGACTCAGTAGTTAATCAATTATTTTCATTGTTCACTTTTATCAAAATGGAGGTTCATTTGTTTTACTGTCCGGCACTCGTGAACGCAGTGCGACACATCATTTTTAAGACCGATTCTCGCCATCAAATTATTCAAAACTTTGAGATAATAATCACTAGTAACTGTTTGACTAGGTGGAACGAATTCTTTATGGACAACTGCTCTGCTATCAAAGAATATGGTGAGCATTGTCTTGTGGTAGCAATTTATTTAAATGAGAGCACTTTGGTGCAGAATTTCCCTTTACGCGATCTACAAATTTCGGCGCTCACGTTACGGAGGTTTTCCTCGAAGGTCTCGCTAAAAATTCAATACGCGATCGAAAATCCCTCGACCTGCATCTTTCAAGTAGGAATCTCGTTCTCCCACCCGATTTTTACTTAAGTACTCGCCGAATCCCAAATACGAATCCCTCAACGCAAATCAAGCGTTGACACTGTTTTTTATACGTGCGAAGGTATAACCCCTCATGATCCGTAGCGAAGGTTTTTAGAACCGGCAACACTGTAACGTGCATAATTTGGTTTCATGGTCAATAAGCACCGAATTGGTTTGTTTCATCGTTTTTATGTTAGTGTCTATTTTTCGATTATATAAAATTGTTTTTAATTGCATAATTTGTTGTTTAAATTTTATTATTCGTGTAAATTTGTTTATTGTTTTGAAATTTTAATATGTGAAAATTGCATTATTTTAAACTAAGGAACATCTGGTCGAATGCATTTAAGTGTCATCTGGTCGTTTTGCGACAGCGACGTTGTTATCGCACAAAGTTAATTGTTTTCCAGACACACGTATGTCTGGCTCTGATAAAAAGGATACAAGTGCACGATTTCTTTTGCGCTTAGTTATATAACCTGAAGCGGCAGAATTACCGCATATTGAAGCATAATAATTAATAACTGAGTTGTAGAAAAACTATCAGACGGCGTATAAAGTAATCTCAAAAGAAGCGCACTTAAAAAACTTGAAGTCTGATATCGATCCCATATTTTTCCGATAACTGAAACAAGTTTTAATTTTGAACGCGTTCCATATTATGTACGCGAGCCTCTCGGAATTTCCTAGTTCTTCTTTTCTCTCCGTATTATGTTAATTTTATATAAGGAAAACGCACTATGAGTTTTTGCCTTTTGCATCTTGCCAAGCTACGTTTTGTAGGTACCGTAGTTTTGAACTTTACCGTAAAACTGTTGGATAAACGACCCAGAAATGACGTACGTCGGCTAAATAAGTATCCAGTGTAAAAATTTAGTAATTTATATTTTCAAAAATTTTTATACCGATTTAGTGCAATTTAATATACACCAAACAGTATTGGTGTTATACGGTTTCTATGCCCCTAAATACTGATCATGTTTATAGGTCATACCTGCAGTGTTCGGATATGCGACTAATGCAATAACAGAAAAAAACATTTCGAGTGTGTCTCTAATGGGTTAATCTGATTCTACATTTTGGTTTTAAAGGAGGTCGAGCTAGAAGCTCCATCATAAGATACAGTTAGTAAAAATGTGCAGTTCGAATCTCACAGTACTGCAAAGTAATATCCTTTCATTTAGGATTGATTAATTGAATTGAATGTATTATAATAATTTGCACGTAGCCTTTCTAATATGCGTTGCGCTCATGTTCCTTACTTTGTTTTACCTATATTGTAGCCTTTGCAAAATTATGTTTCCGGAAAAAGTCAATTATTAATTAAATTTAAGCAGCATTAAATTATGCGCGAAATTATTTGTAGTTTGCCTAAATATGCAACCAGCTAACGCCAATTATATTAAACTTAGCTGAAAGGATTATTTATTTCCTTTTACTTCAATCTTTGTATTTTACTTTATATTTTAGTTTTAACATTTCATGAACATAAACTGGATTTTTTTATAGCCATTTGTGCTGGTTTAGGATAGTTGTAAAAAGTTTACTGCAGCTGTCAGTGAGGCCAGAATTGAGCCTTACATTTTAGTTCTGTAAACTGCAAGTCATTTCAGTCCTTAAGGCGGCTAGGGACAGGCCATTCAAAATTTAAGCTGCGCCTACGCAAATAATTATATAGGCAACCAATCGTGCAATTCGACAAGTTTCACCAGGCATAAGCTACCTGCAAATGACCTCATCTTCCTACAATAAAACAAGATTCCAGACCCTCATTAGCGGCTATTCAACAAAAGTAACTGATTTATGGAATTTCAACTTTCTGCTGATGTTTTACAGTTTTACTAATACTGGAAACCTTTGAATATAGAATAGGAAATCAAAGCTGAGAGCTCTACATACCTATATAAAAATATTACTAATGTATTACTTTCTAAGATATCATTCCTACTTACTTCCTATATAGGGATTTACAATAATGACTTTTGAGATTTGGACTTGGGTAATGAAGGGAACAATTTCCGAAACAAGAACAACTGGTCTTCAATTTTTGTGGTTCATAGCACAAATTTATTTAAACAATTATCACATCCGATCAAACTACGGCCCCATAGATTTCTAAATTTATATGATAACGATTTTCACAGGTGCGCGGATGTAAGAATAGTACTTTTCTTCAATTAGATGAACAGTTTTCGATATTTCGCATGGCTTCCGCAATGTAGCTCGGTATTTGCTGCTATTTCAACCTTCCCCCATTTATCAAATTATATATCTGAATTCTGATCTAATTTACAACAAAATAAATGACTCATTTTTCACTTATAATTGCACAAGAGGTTTGTATTTTACCGAATAAATTTGGGTTGTTAAGGTAATGAAAATCTGTTGCCTAGCAATTAGACGACATGCGGTGTCGCAAGATTTTTTATTAGTTGACCAGTTTTTCCTGAGTTTTCATTGCTAAAAAGGCAACAGAATTTTCATTACCTAAACTACAAATACTTCGACTACGAAGGTATTTCGGAGGACTATTCAAATGATCAAAAGAAAAATTAAGCATATTTACCGTGCACTGCGATGTAATTTTCCATGACACACAATACCGTCAAATAATTATGGAAGTTGCTTTTTTATTTTGCTGATTGATTCTATTCGAACTTTGTGCTCCAAGCTAATTCGTTAATGAGTGATTAAAATTAAAAGAAATGTGGTGATAAATCGGTTTGTCGAAAATTGATTTAAACAAACTAGAAGAATGTTCCGGTTAATACAGACACAATTTCGCGTCATTTTCACTGGTGCCATTGGTCTCATTGGTCGACAAAATTGCTGGTTTAAATTTTCGTTGAGATTTGTCACCTAAAGTATGTAAGACACAAGATTATCAATTTTTGTATGAACAGTTTTTTAACAGAGCTGCTAGATTCAAGAAGGTGCCGACAACAAACAATTCTTTATGTTTATCTATTATAGGTACATCGTCCAAATTGTACATAATTTTTATGTAATCGATATTATTAAATTGCTTTTTGATAAGTAGGTAACAATACACCTACATCAAATGTATGAAAAAAATGTATGAAACGGGTCTAAAAAATTAAAACGTTGTTACTCCTCAATATTACATTTATTGATGTACAATATTTTTTTAATTATCGGTCAATTATCGTTGGTACTAATAGACGAATAAATGGAAGGCATTGAGATTCTTTTGTTACTGGTCTAATAGGGTCATAAACCATTGTATATAAGTATAATGGTCATTAGGTGTTAATATTTTCCAGGTAAAAGTGCTACCTGAGTTGCCTATCGTCATTGTATGGAAGGTATTGCATTTCTTCCGTCGCTATATTTTATATAAACTTTTGAGTAAAAATTACGTTTTATTTCATAATTTGAAGCAGTTCGTAATATATTTTTTTAATCCACTTAGTTACTAAATAAATTGTGCGGATTTACTTTTTAAATATTTTTTTTACTAAGGCCAGTATTCGCGTTCTTAGTAAATTCAAGATTATCGTTTATACACGACTTAAATAATTTTATCAAAAAAATAAATCGCTACATTTAATGACTTTCTATATCTCTATCAATTTCCGATAAGACCTCTAGTTAGAATTAATATTTGGGCTTCAAAAATTACTCAAAAGTTTCGACTTTTATTGCAAATTTCAGTGACCATTGTGTGTTGCCTATCCTCTATCCCTAGCCCCCTTTACCAGTTCGCGTTTCCGTAGCCAACCGGCCCTGAATACTGCCACTTTAGATGTCGCTGCTTGTATTTTTTCCCAAATTTGGTGTGTATAGGGTACGTCAAAATTGCAGTGTCGAATCTGGGACCTCTAAGATCACTGCGAAACATTGTTACAGTTCACAGACGTCAATGATAAAGTGTAGTTGTAGGTAATAGTTTTCCGATCCTTCATACTAAATAATCTAGACCTAAATTATTTTCCAAAAGCTTAAGGTTTCTCAGTGCATGCTTCCAACACACGTAGGTACGATGCGAATACTATCTACTTTGGGTCATCGTAGCTTTGGCAATAGCAGGTATCAAAAATGTAGAAATACCAACCTACTTACGGCAAATTATAAGGCGTAATTAAGTAATCACGTCTTCTATTGTCAGACATTTTACACCGTCGCAATCCCTTGCCAGCCACCCTTAAAATTCAAGAACTTGTAACTGTACTGTAGCTGAATTCTATTCATGATGTTACTAATAACTATTAAAAGATGTGTTCTCAGTTGTCAGGAAGTTTTTCATGGTACCATAGTAACATGAAGAAAATTCAGATAGTATAAAGTTTTCAGCTTTTCCACCTATGTGTACCAAATTTGGTTTAGGCGGAAATGAGAGTACAGACAGACCGATCGACATCATCGAAATTTTGTTTGATTCGTATTCCTGGTGCTTCAAAACGTGTATATCCGTTAAAAAAGTGGGGGGTCATTTTTTACCCCCATACAATCCCTTCGATACTAACGTGCGGGTGGTAAAAATTGTAGTAGACACAAAATATATTCATTTTTCTGATCGAAGTATCTACCCGTTTTTGTTTTATTTACAAACAATTATTGTTTCGCGAATTTTTAACGCGTCATTTCCATACATTGAAGTAAGTTTCTAAATTTCCAGCAACATTTATTATTTTGAAGTTTTAGTTTTTAATTGCAATGGATTCTACTGAACTGCTATCCGATTTACCCGATGAAATTGCAAACGCTTCTCTATGCTCGGCATGCGAAGGGTACATATCATGTGGCCCAGTCAGTTAAGGAGCTAAATGGTAACTTCATTTGTGGACGCTGCCATGAAACTGAACCAAATGCTGTTTCGCAACTTTGCTACGAACGGATGATGTCAAATTTTACATTTCCATGTCGGTACGACAAGGAAGGGTGCACTGATCGCCTTCGTTTCAATTCGAGTTTGGAGCATGAACGAAAATGTCAGTATCGCCCAATAGTTTGCCCTTCAGTACTAAAAAAAGCGTGCACTCAGTCTATTCCTGCTTGCCAGTTGTACACCCACTTTATAGAGGCCCACAAAGACTTAATCAGCAATGATGGTCAATTTAAAATTCATTTAGACGAGAAGACAAGGTACAATGCCCTAATGCTTCACGACGACAACACAGTTGTGGTAAAATATTTGTATGACGACGTTGAAAGACGTTTGCACTTGGAAGTTGCCTATGTATCCAGTGATGAAGACTCTCTCTATTACCAACTCCAGCTCATAAACGGTACAAATTACGATAATAGTTTGAGCCTTTCTCAGCAAGCCTGTACATTATACGAGACCCAAGGAATCACTTCGACAAACTGTGCGGTTATCGACCTGGAGATGTACTTAGCTGTTCTGGAAAATCCCCCATCATTAATTCTGAAAATATCACTTACGTCTCTTGTGGAGTACTCGACAAGGAGTGGTTCTGAAATGCAAACTCTTCAATTAAAGGCTCTTAGACATTCCAGTAACGAAAAAGAAGAACAATCGGAGCCAAGTGAAGCGTTTGTCAATTTGGAGAACTTCCTTTGCCACGCGTGCAAATCAATTACATCGACACCAATGTACCATCCCTCCGAGGATATCTCCCTACAGTATTGTGAATCTTGCCGAGAGGATGACATGATACAGTCATACGAGGTGAATGGGAACGATAATTATCCGTGCCGTTGGAGAGGCTGCACCTTTTTGGGAGACATAAACAGTGTCTTTGATCATATTAAGACGTGCACGTTTAAGAAGTACATATGCCCATTTTACACCTCCTGCGAGAAAATGTCTTTTAAACACAACCAATTTGAAGCTTTCATTAAGCACTTAAAGTTGCATTCGACATATTGTCCGAACCCCGAGTCGATTACCATTCAACTCTTCGATAGAAACTCGTCTCCATCCGATTACGTTGAAAAGTCCTATTTTACGGGTGTAGGAAATGAAGCTGTCGTTTTTAAATGCGCTATCGAACCACATAAGTGTAATTGGACCTTGCGCTGCGTTTTACCGGATAAAATTGAGGCAACCGTCTTTTTTAGACATGACCATTGTAGGTTTACGTCCAAGGTTTTTACATACGATACACAGAGACTTGTGGACCTTAGTAAAGGAGGCATAGATTTTCCCTTATGTTTTACAGAGTATCCTTGTTTGACTGCTGTTATTAGTCTCAGAAACACCGAATAAATTGTAATTATTTTGTAGTGAAATTCTTGTAATAGGTATCTGTAAAATTCTTGGTATAGGTTTAGTTTTTGTTTGGAGAGGGATTGAGTGAATAAGTTACAAGATAATTTAATGACTTGAATTTTAATGAAAACCTTTGATTTAACCTCAATGCCCTCAAAGGTAGGTACATGATTTGTTAGGAAGAACTCCATTTAACTTTTGTGCGTGAAAACATACGATTTATAAGCCAAGTATAAAACCGAGAGGAGTGAAAAGAACACATTTTTTGGTATAACTCTTTCCGTAAGTGGCACGTAAAAAATTCTTCCCTTGCGGCCAACCTGGACACCAAATACGTCGGCGAGTTCACTCATGTACTCGGTGGCTATCTACAAACAATTGCTGTAAGGAGTGCAGTCAATTCCTAATACGGAACGATGATCTACTAAAGAACCTGGTATTATAGCAACCCAAATTTGAGACGATTCGCTGTCTATACAGGGTCATTCTTGACGAGCGTCAGTTAGAAAGATATGGAAAACCTTTGAAAATTAAGCTGAAATGATAAGTCCTTTAAAGGTTTTGGCACATGATGAATTGAACTAAAATATTTTCAAAATGGCGCCACTTCCGGAAATACCGGAAGTAGCCATCAACTTTGTTATTTTAAATAGGGACCCCCTATTTTTTCTACATTTTCGGATTCTACGTCGAATTTGGAGTACAACGATACCCCATAGTTGACCCTTTGCTCCAAGGGCTTCGCCGATATTCAAGTTTTTGTGTCAAAAATTGAATTTGCAGGGATAACTTTAAAAATTTATTATTCGAAAACGGTGAGAGATATTGCAAAATAGTTTTCAATGCTTTATTAAGGAAAGATCGAATTTTCTTATGGTATGCGTAAGAGTCTAAAAAAGTGAGACTACGTCACTTTTTCAAAGCTCTCAACTTTTAAACTTTTAAATATCCGTAACTCCATTTTTTCAAATGGCACCCCCCATTTTGTTCTTCACCCTTGTTTTCCTTTTTCCCAGACCTTTAATTTGATGCAAAATGTCAAAAGCTGCTTCAAACGGTTTCCGAGATATTCCATGTTTTAGTTACTTCTTGTGGAAAGTTGATAAAAAAATTAAATCGCTTGATGTTATTCTTTTGTTTTTATTATGATAATGTTTAAACGTCAAATTTTTGCTGGTTGAACTTATACTTCTCGTCAATAATGGCTCGTTTGGGTTACACTAATGAAGATTTTTTGAATTTAATATTAATACACGGGGAATGTAATCGAATAGCTGCCAGGAAAAAGCAGCGAAAATTTGACGTTTAAACATTATCATAATAAAAACAAAAGAATAACATCAAGCGATTTAATTTTTTTATCAACTTTCCACAAGAAGTAACTAAAACATGGAATATCTCGGAAACCGTTTGAAGCAGCTTTTGAAATTTTGCATCAAATTAAAGGTCTGGGAAAAAGGAAAACAAGGGTGAAGAACAAAATGGGGGGTGCCATTTGAAAAAATGGAGTTACGGATATTTAAAAGTTTAAAAGTTGAGAGCTTTGAAAAAGTGACGTAGTCTCACTTTTTTAGACGGTTACGCATACCATAAGAAAATTCGATCTTTCCTTAATAAAGCATTTAAAATCGTTTTGCAATATCTCTCACCGTTTTCGAATAATAAATTTTTAAAGTTACCCCTGCAAATTCAATTTTTCACACAAAAACTTGAATATCGGCGAAGCCCTTGGAGCAAAGAGTCAACTATGGGGTATCGTTGTACTCCAAATTCGACGTAGAATCCGAAAACGTAGAAAAAATAGGGGGCCCCTATTTAAAATAACAAAGTTGATGGCTACTTCCGGTATTTCCGGAAGTGGCGCCATTTTGAAAATATTTTAGTTCAATTAATCATGTGCCAAAACCCTTAAAGAACTTATCAGTTTATCTTCATTTTCAAAGGTTTTCCATATCTTTCTAACTGACGCTCGTCAAGAATGACCCTGTATAGGATTTCATCAGGAAGATAGAAACACATCTGCAGGGGGGTATAAAAAATCTTCGTCAATACGGAACTGAACGGGTTGCGGCATAATTCTTTCTACCATCTCTTTACCTGTTCTCTACCTGCTCTCTGTCCGCTCTCTACCTGTTCTCTAACTTTTCTTTACTTACTTTACCTGATCATAGGTACCAATGACCCTCTGGGTAGGCTAACGGCTAACAAGGCGGATATGGTACAAAATAGCCTGGTCAAGGTTCTTGACCCGCATCTGTGCGCCCTAAAGGTCGCCACACTAGTATCCACGTTCGGGGGTTGAAGGTGCTCGGGCGAGTTCCTAAGAATGTTGAACGAGGACAACCATTCCTATGGGCTATTAAAGGGCACCTAAAGATAATACAGTGCAGGGTCCCCGGGGGAACCTGACGACCTGGCGGAGGTCAAACGGCTCTTGGAGGTGCAGAATTCCTGGGCAAAGGTAGGCTGCTGCTGGTGTCTCTTCCACACAGCAGGGAGTCGATTTTTGACCGTACGTTTCCTTAAAACGTATACGTATTCGTAAAGAAACGTATATTTGCAATTTTTGGCCATACGTTTATATTGCGTATACGTTCAATTGTGTTCGTTTTTCTGCGAGCGGGTAAGTGGCGTTCGCAAACGCTCCCAACTGACGTTTGTGGTTAGTGTTGAAGTTTTGACTCTTGAGACTTGAGAGGTATCTACTTACAACAATGGATGAAGCTGTGAATGTGTTTGTAATAGGCAATTTAGAGAATGCCGAGCGCAATTATCGCCCAAATAGGAACCGTAATCCTTGCAACCCCATAGAAGTCTTAAATGAAACACAATTTATCATTATTTATTTATTTATTTATGTTCCCCTTTGGTAATTTCGTTGTTTGGCAACTTTATTCTTAGTGCGTGCCCGTAAATCATGCCACGTCTATAAAATGTACAAATGCATCTAAAATTTAGGTAAATATTTGTTTACCTTGCGCTATTGCTTCCTGTTTTTTGAAGAAACTGGCATGCTATTAAGGGTATCAGCTACTTCTTTCCATTAGTCTTGCATTTTCTTGCACGTCAAAGTCGCAGTTTGTTTCCCTGCTATTATATCGGAGTGTTTTTTAGCAAACTCCACATACCACCTTTTTTGGTTTTGCGTGGTATTGCACCCTCGCTTTGGCGTGTCCATCGTGTTTTGAGTATTCATGCTAATCAGTGCCTAAAATATTATTATTCTTTAATTTGAAATGACTGAGCAATATCTTCACCTCACCACCTACATAAGCTCAAACCACGATACACTTACAACGGTATGCTCTTGCGCATCTAGCGTCGAACAGTAGTCAAAAATTGCATTTGGAAAACGTATACGTTTTTAAGTCTTCGCATCTAAGCGTATACGAATAGATGCGACTGGTTTCAAAAATCGACCCCCAGTGAATGATCAATATCAAGGGGGGGGGGGCTGAGTTTTCGTCATTGAGGAAAAGGACCAACCAGGCTAACATAATCGCCAGGGGTGAAAGATTCGGTTATGGGTTTTCCTCTCTAAAGGTGAAGGTTAGTAACCCTATCGAACCTGATGTGGGGGTACGTCAGTACAACCACCACAGCAACACCAGAAGTTCTGCATCCGGCCTAAATAAAAGTCTAGCAAATGGTTCATATTAATAAGTACACCAAAGTACATTGCCCAATCAGTTTGATGTCTTTTCTTGTATCGTATCATATCGTATGGGTGGCACTCCTTAGGTACAGGTACAGACGATTTCAGGTCAACAGCCGTCTGTATAACTTAACAACGGTCGTGGTATGACCGCCAGGACAGCCAGCTTTACATGCCCTCCGATGCATGGTAGTCAGGAGATGGTCTGTACGTACCACTAAAAACTGGCAAGTTGTGAGATTCAAACCCACAACCTGTGAGGTTAGAGTCCGAGTCTTAAAACGCTACGCCAAACTCAAAAGACTGTGCGATAGATATCTAAGGGAAACGGCACTTAACACGGTTTCCGCTGTGCACTAACTAATACGCATACTCTCCAAAAAGTTGTACAGAGTCAGCCCTGCTGGATCGTAGCGCTGATTGAGAGATCGCTGGACTATAAAGAGTTCACATTGGAAGTATTTAGATACAGAAAGGGCATTCCACAAAACAACCATCAAAACAATAGAAATGGTTTTACGCCACCACGGCATAACGAAAGTTGTACGAGGCGAGATTGTGCAGCTGCTGAATCTCAGAGCAGGGCACATGAGCGCTGCCAAAGAAACACTAGGGTGCATAGTAGCAAGAGGATGCCTCCTGGGTGGGGTGCTAATTCAGAGCTGGGTACTGCTCGCGAGCGTTCCGCTCGAAAAAGCGCTTCAAACGGAAAAAGCGCTTGCGAGCAACCTGCTCGCGAGCACTTTTCGGAGCGACCGCTTAGTGCTCGATACTCGAGCGTGCACTTAAAGTGCCCGGCGCTCGAGCGCTTTTTTCTGCCGGCGAGCGGTTTTTCCGCTCATGAGCGTTTTTTTCCGCTCAAAATGAACGGCGTTTGAAAAGTTTCGAATGACCGCCACGTTGCTGTGACGTCACTACGCACGTTGGCGCTCAGCCGTAGCATTGCTTACAATCGATTCAGAGAAAGAAAACGTCGTTTTGATGGAAAAAAGCGTCGAATAATTATTGCATTTGTGCCTGGGTGTGATAGCAGAAGTCATCGCGAACCTAATAAATTGTATATAAACGTCCCAACAGGAAATATACGAAAATAGTTCAACGTGATACCGCGAGTTTGACATCCCATTTGTATTGTGAAGACGATTCTAATTAATTAAAGTACATAATGTCGATTTACTTTCAGTCAGTTATCGACGAAAATCCATCGATATGTAATATTGTAATTGCAATTCAGAATATGATTTACTTCGAACTCTGTTCTGGGCATATCATATCAGTGCACACATTTTTCTCTATTTTCACTTCCACATATCCAACACCCTAATTTTCTCGTTGAAATCCGTAAGGTGCATACTTTATTAGGTACCTACACTATACCTTGCACTATACACACAAAACTTGATATTATACTTCCTATGAACCATAACAGATTTGCTTCTGGACTTTGACTCCACTCAAACGACTGGCATGGAAAAACTCACTTTTCGAGAAAAGGCGGCGACCATTAACACTTCAACCTTTGGCAGACTATCTAACTGCCCCTTTACGAACCACTCAGAACTCAGTTTATGGCAGATTGCCATAATAAGTCGAATCGAACTCCTATCAGTGTCATGCACTAATATAACTCCCGATCGGCAACTTGCATAGTGACGTAAGCGACGCTCGGTCAATATCGGCATGTCGTCGGTTGCATGACAAAATTTAAAAGTTTTACGGTATTATATGTTGTTTCCTGACATGTTGCAATTAGAAAAAAAAGTTTTGTATATGAGATGTTTAATTACAGGTTATAAACTTTACAGTAAGACACAAAAAAGTTACAATATTTTTTTTCAGGAAGACCCTAATAAGGTGTACCATCCCTGGAGGTATTCTGGATGTAGACTAGAGATGTTACGGAGGTTCGATTCCGATTCCGCAAGTTCGGAACTTCCGATTCACTTTGCACTTTCGATTCCGATTTCGTTTCCGACAAATTTTTTTCGAAAGTTACATCGGAGGTTGGTGCACACCAGCGGCGTTGTTTTTGTCGCGCGGGGTACCTCCCGCTCGCCGTATAATTATGTACATTTCTCTTTCACATGTTGTTTTGTTCATTAAATTTTATTTGCTTCTTTTGGAGTCACTTCATTTGATTTTATCATTACTACAACTCTCTTTTGACTCCAATTCGGGTTCCGACTTCCGTTCCGACTCCGATTTCGGTTCCGATAAACCAAATTAAAAAACTCCGCTTCCGAATTCAGTATTTCGAATATAACCACTTCCGTAACATCCCTATTGTAGACTCCCGTGATAAAACATATATGCTCTGCTATGGATCAATTGTCCGGTGGTCTAGAACCAGACCCACCCCAACCGTAGCACTCCTTAATCATGTGCCACCAGCCGAAAACTTCCAAGTCGTCAATGCAATCGTAGCAGGTTTACGGACATCAGCTTGATTATAAAGGAAAAAGCCGAGCTTAAGCAGCAACTTATCATTCAGACGCAGCCTCTCAACAGCCAAGCCATCTAGCTTGAGCAGCAAGGAAGATGATTGATGAGGTCATAAAACAGATTCCCTAGTGCACACATTCCACACCCTTCCTCAGCTGGTGAAACTCCTTCCCAACCTATCAAGGCAAATCAAAAGGAATCGAAACGGAAGATGAAACCTCGGAACCGCCCAAACAGATGGAGTCTAAAGGAAAAGTACCTCCCATGACTCTCCACAATCAGTTGCACTAGCAACACGCCCTATCGGCACTGGCTACAGTAGGTGTGGATCCCCGATCCGCGAAAACCTTGCGTTCGGGACTATCCCTACGGTTACCAACTGGTATCGAGTTCAATACGTGCATCAGGGCTCTCAGCTTTGAACCCTTGAAGATTATACGCATGCCCTCCGGGAAAGAAAAAAGGAACACGTCAATGTTTATAGTCCAAATGAAAAAGACTTATCGTGCCAAGGAACTTTTTGACTTAAAATATCTGGGTTACCTGCGAGTAAATGTCGAATCTCCACATAGAAAGTCAGGAAATGACCAATGCCACATATGCCAACGGATCGGAAATGCTGTCAGGGGATGTTCCTCGCCAACCACGCTGCGTTAAATGCGCTGCCCCCAATGCACCTGCCAGAAGAGAAAAAAGGAAGGAGTTCCAGCACCTCTTAACCATGTGCACAGACTTGCATGCCTCGCTTGCAGGGGCGTGATGCGAACAACTCCCACAGCCTTCATGGAGGTTCGTCTGGGTCTGTCTCCGCTAGATCTCCATGTGAGAGAGCAGGCCACTCTGACATCCTTTCGTCTAAAGAATAAGGAGCTGTTGAATAGCAGAGGTTTTGAAGTGGGCCACTTTCGAGTAGCGAGGCTATTAAGAGATTACCTGATCTAGAAGTTCGATCGGACTCAGTCTCCCCTCAATTTTATTCCTATTAGGGAAAAACTATCACATCTTTCTTGATGAGGATGTAGCATCCTAACCAAACATATTCATCTTCACGTATGGGTCTAAAACAAAGGAAGAAACACGCACTGGTACTTACCCCAAAGAACTGAACATCCATATCACCAAACCACTAAGCAAACTGTATTCCAATTAGAGTTGGTAACGCTTCGTGTAAAAAAAAGGTCTTACGCATAACATAAAGATCAAAAGTATGTTGTTTTATGATCTAGAGCCCTTAATGACATCCAAACTCAGCACAGGGCTAGGTTGAATATCATTAAACTTACAAAAAATAACAACTTTAGAATAAAAAAAAATGAAATCATCGAAGGTTTTATCACATTTTAAAAATACCAACAAACAATTAACTGAACAATGCCATTAGACTACTTCCATAAAAAGAAAGAGGCAATGTGAAGCAAGCAACTGTATTAACACCAATGAATAACTAACCAAACTATCGAAAATGCATTGACGTAACTGATGCAATTTTCAGAACCAACTTCTCTTTGAAATACCGCTGAAAACCGACCCCATAAATTTCCACTCTAATTTATGAGCACTGATGGAGTTCTACATTAAAGTTCGCCCTTATTGAAGGTGACAAACAAGACGGGTACTAAATAAATAACAGACCAAAAAGGACTACGAATTTACAAAGCTGTGATAGCTCCGAGAACTTGCCCATCGCTCGCTCGCTGAACGCTCCAAGCTATTTTTTATTCATTATTGCTGTACTAGGCGGCAAATGCTCAACACATTTGGAATTAAAACGGGACCATATCAAGGGAAATGAATCTGGAAAGAGCAAAAAATTTAATTTCTTGTCGAGAAAACTTTCGTTTCCCTCATTTCCTTAAAAGCTCTCACTTAGTTATTCCGCCAGAGACCGAAAATACGTAGCCGAAAGACCTAATTATTTAAATTGGAAGTAATCGATATGGGATACCTCGCGTAATTTAATCGGAAATATTATTTCGGTACGTAAGTTTCGAATATCAGAATATACTGCCGTGTGCGAACTACGATTATTAGTAGTGGTAGGTAATTAGAGTAATTGGTAATTAATTCTGATCAATTTTCTAAAACACTCACGGGCTCTGGCAATTTTTCACGCATCAGTCAAGGTAGGTGATTAAAAAGTGGAAATTATAAAAGCACTAAACCTTCCCCATACTTCATTTAATTGTTTCAGATGTTAAATTCAGACATTATGTGACAGCACAGCGACTATAGTTTCGACCCTGAGGTCATTATCAAGCTGAAAATTTATATAATTTATATAATTTGAAACAATGACTAACCTTAAGTGACCTACCTTCAGTTTGAAGGAACATATAAAAGTAGTTGAAAATTACATATTAATTGGTAACATTTGGTTGATAATATGCTGTAAAACATGTGTTAAAAGCGAGTCTAGAAAATAGTTCTACTTACGGGAAAAATTACTTATTCGAACATGGAAACAATTACAATTACAATATTAACAAATTTAGGGCTTTTTTGCCCTCACATATTATAAACAATTGTTAAATTAAAAATGAACGAGATGGACGCAGCCATCTTGACAAGCAAAGTGAAATGTGCTGACTAAATACGGCAGGTTAAGTAACTAAAGGGAAGGGGCAAAAGCGGTAGGTGATTAAAAACCGTTTCTAGGTTAAAGTTTTATTTATTCAAATAAACAGAGGGTAACGGTAAAAATGCCTGGGTTAATTTAAACGACTACCAGAGGTCAGCAGTAAAAGGCCAAGAGTTTTAGGGGAGATAGTTGTCTACTTAAAGATGATTATCATTAATTAATTCCATAAATGCCGATAGACATTGAGGCGCAATAAAAGATTAGTCATCGTCGATAAAGAACGAAGGCGGATGTGAGACAATTTTTCCGGGAAACTTGACTTGTTTGTTCGAGAACATTCTAGAATACTCGGAAGCGTTCGGAAGCACTCGAGAACGCTCAAGTTTACTATATAAGCAAATCGAATTGCGTTTCAGGGCAGTTCCAATTTCAAAATCGAAATAATAAATTGTTCGCCTTGTTATAAATTGTGTATATGTAAGTGATAAATAATATTTTAACTGTTATAAATCAGTTAATTTCAAGGCTACTAATTTATGGTGTTCTCTGACATTTTTTAGGTATTCTTTAATACTTGCGAGTTTTTTGATACTACAAAAGAATCCAAACGGTTGAACGAACATCAAAGCACGACTAGGTTCCAAATTCGCTTGGAATTAGTTTTACCTCATAACTAAGTATATCAATATAGGGTAAGTAGGTATGTAATAAATTACATTATATACACGAGCTGAATATATTTAATTTGATTTTCTTTTAGGCGATAGATTTCGGATATAAAGTAAATCCATCTTCGGGTCGTTATTAGACTATGTAGGCTTTAGCGTCATTGAATAAAATATATTAAATCCAAATCAGTTAAACAGAAACAGGTCTGTTAATTAAATCCACACCTGTTCCATAGAAACAGCTCTGTTCAGTAGAAATAGGTCTCTTTCAAACAACCGAATCGAATGACCTTGGACTTAGCGCATGTACAGATCTCAGGGTCAAAGTGATCCTGGATCAGTGTGACTATACTACTGAGGGTGATTTTATACGATGCAGGAAAAGGTAGTTGGACGATACGGGATAAAAGGGATAAACTGATGAAAGCGGTATGAAATGAATAACAGGAAAGGTGATGAACGGTTTTAAGTTTTCAGGTTTTGAACAGCAGTCTAGAAAGCAGATTCTCAGGTCAACAAGTGACCGGAATGTGTGCTGTGAAGCAGAGCGATCATCATTTTCTACAAAAATGACTACTGATAAGAAGGGGAAGTGTAAATGTTGTTACGCACAATGCTTTGATATTGTTAGATAGTGACATCTAGCGATTGCTAATGTAGTTAATTTTAAGGCAACTCTATAAATAAAATACCGTCCACATTGTAACTTTACACACTACTAAAACTTCTCAGTACTTCGCACTTTCAGAACGACTAGGTTTCATTGTAGTCAGGGTTAGTATCCGGAGGGGCGACCGTAACGCTTATTTGCGGTTGGTCATCTTCATCGTCGTTGTCTTTGACTCCGTTTTCTTACAATTAGTGTACTTGCACCGTTTTGTTACAATACAGAGGTTGGAAATCCTTGGTCGTGCTAAAATTGACCTACGATATTAATTATTTTTTTTCCAACAGATGACCGACGGCTAGCTCAAGAAGCAAAGGCCTTATGGATATTGACCCGTTCTTTTAATCCTGAAAATCAAAACTTGAGAATCCTCTTTAATCTGAATTGACTGCAGCAAATAAATACAAATTTAAATTTTTGAGCATATCTAGTATATAATTGACGAAAATAAAAAAATAGATCCAGCTCCACTTTCTCTTACGTCTTCCTTATTTAAGTTTTTTACGTTTACAACTAGTAGGTACTAAAAACGTAAACCCTATACCGTGGCCACGTTTCTTTTCTAGCTTAATTTGTCTTTTGAAGCTTCCGCTTCCGAATTGGGAGTTTCTTAATTGACTGAACTTTCATTATAAATTTCTAATTTATTTTCCGAAAAAGTCCGCTCGTACTTTAAGAATTTTTTTTTAGTTCTACGTAATAATTCGAACGTACCCTTGTTTTACGAAGACAGTTTATGATATTGAGTTTTTACGATAATCCCTTCTGAATGAGTACCCAGAACATCCGGTTAATTCACATGCCCACAAAACTTCTGTGTTCGCGATATTACTAGCTGCTCTAAATATTCTTTTCGTAATATTTATTCCGTGACCGAAAATGATCTTCCGCACACGTTATCACTAAAGCGGTTTTCCTCGTAGATGTATTTTACAATGCGTCACCTAATAGGTTTTAATTTAATCCGCGACGCTTCTGTACTGATAATTTTCGCGTTTTTTTAATAGGATTATTTCCAGTCCTTCTATTTTTGGATTGATGGACGGTTTGGCGCTAATCTTATTTTATGGATTCTTTTAATTAATAATTTTTAATAGTTTTAATAATTTTACCGTTTTTTTTTTAATTTCTTTCACAGACCTGCGTAGCTCAGAAGAGCTTACGTTAGAAGCTCTAACTTTGGCTACAAGGGTCCTGGGTTCGAATCCCAGGTAAGGCATGGCTGTTTGTGATTGTATAGTGGGTTGAGTGGGAAGAGTAGCAAATTGGTAACACTCCGCCCACTATAAAATAAAGGCAATAAAATAAAAAATAAAATTAAAAAAAAAATTAAATTCAATTATTTCCATCCCTTCTATTTTTGGATTTACGGACGGTTTGGCGCTAATCTTAATTTATGGTTTCTTTTACTTAAACTCTGACAAGACTATTCCCGCTCTAAAATTCCCCTAGACGCTTTTCTGTCCTTTTTTTTTAATTTTCTACACGCTTACAAAATAAATCTCGTAGGCTAAAGGGGGAATTTTAATTCGTTATCCAATAGACTTCGTTCCCTTAACCAATCATTAATAAAGATCATCGCCAGATTTCAAAATT
Source organism: Photinus pyralis (assembly GCF_008802855.1). Classification (NCBI taxonomy): domain Eukaryota; kingdom Metazoa; phylum Arthropoda; class Insecta; order Coleoptera; family Lampyridae; genus Photinus; species Photinus pyralis. Next base: position 20,672,551 of record NW_022170596.1, read on the forward strand.
GGTGAGTTCGCGTTTCTCAGCCCTGGACTCAAAATTCCAGACCATTAATTTGCGGCTAACCACACCCTAAAACTCACAACTATCAAAATCTCATAATTCCCCTCATGAACATTGCGACAATCGTCTGGCGTCATCCATTCCTTTAGGTCAAGCATGTCTTGAAGGAACAGTCAGGCACTTCTCGCATGACAAAGAACCCGCTCAATGGAAGAATGGGAGCACCTTGCTGATTATCTAGGCAAATCCTCCTGGGACGAATCCCACGGTACCGAATTTTCCAGAGCGAATATTTCGAGGACAAATCTTCCGGTGGCGAATATACCTACGGAAGAGTTTTCTTAGAGGTGAATATTCCGTGGCAACTTTTCTGGAACTCAAAGATGTTTGTGAACGAATATTTTTTTAAACTTCTTATACAGTCCTCACAACACAAATGTATGCCATTCACACTATTGTTCAAATTGAACACCTTCATGACGAGCATGTAGTTTTTCGTGACACTTACGCCCTAAGTACAACTAGTCTCGATTTGTGGATTTATCGGTTAATGGGATTTTGGGTAAGATTGATTTTTAAATTAACAACTGTGGAATAACGCTCCGATGAGTATTCGAAATCTTCGCGGTGAAAATAAATGAGGAGGAAATAAATTATCGGTTGACGCAACAAAGAAGGTATAACGGTAAGAATCAATAATTAAGCTCTTGTTTCCAAGCGGTTGCTAACGCATAAAGAACTTTTAGTATTCCCTCCAACTCTTAATTTTTCAGTGTCCGCAGTAAAATTTCTAAAGAAATGATTCATTTAGGTTCGAAATGAGCGCGATACCACCGAAATAATTACGCGAGATGATCTAAATTACGCTCATACATTTTTAATTTTCTTTCTTTTCTTAATCAGAACTTTGAAAGAAGTGCGCCTCGGAGGAGATTAGATCATAATCATATTTTACATTAGTCAAGCTTTTCGAGGCGGAGAAATTCTAGAAGCCGCGGATAATAAATGGAGAGTAGTTAGAAGACTGGGCACAATTTATACCCTTGCATTCCTTAAGGTTACCATTGTCAGATATATACGGGATTGCTAGAATTTTCGCTAATCTTCTTTAAGGGTTTATTGCGGTAACGTATTTCATGCAATTTCGGATACATTATAGAAACATCAATCAAACGATTTACACAAAATTATCTTCGATAAATTCCCCCTTTTGTGAAAACACGCCTTGACGCTACCCATTCAAGTTATACGTGATAGAGCCTTCACTATGAGTAGTTTTCTGAAAGGAACATAATTTCCTGAAATATGTGTCTGCACGGAAAAAGCGTAAATTTATTACTTCATACTACCACCAGTAAATGAGGCGAAACCCTTTGCATACAAAGTACCAGAAATAACCCAAATTTCCTCAATTTTGTTGACAACTTTTACTCAATTATTATCAAAATTACCTTTTCCCCTTATTTGTAAAGGCTGGCAATATAAAATCGAGCAGCGTTTTTGTTTCCATTTATTATCTCCTCAAGTTAATTAAAAGTTTTTTAGTATGTACATCATGAAGCATAAATGTATATTCTCTTGTACTCTCGTTTCGCTCGTACTTTAAATGAGGCTTTGTTCAAGTTGCAGAACTAAAAATTCCATTAAATTTAAATTAGCTAAATACAAGAATAATTACTTTCGTCACTGTACGCGAGTAGGAGCCGAAATTTAATGGTAGTCTCACGAAGTTTTTAGGAGGCATTGGCATTTTGATCGTATCAAAATAGTAGGCGTGATTTACAGATTACATAAATCCTTATTAATTCAGCCGAATCCATTACTAAGTTAACCGTATTTAACTGTCAATTACCTGACTTACCAACTTAAATACTAATTAGAAATTCTCGATCGAAACTCCATAATCCCTATTATACACCTTGATGGAACCGTTCTTAATGGTAGAATTTCCAAGAGCTAATGATGGCAATCTCATATAGGTGTTACTAAAATACAATGATTCCTGATGTATTTTACAACTGAGTATGTAGATATTTATTAACTCATACGGCGGAGCAATGACACGCCTCAGTATTTTTTTATGCATTACCTAAAAGTCATTTAGCGCGGTTTGTTGTGTGAAAGGGGACAAATGAGATAAACAAAGAAGGTCGGCATACATATCAGCTGATGATGACACGATCAGTAAATCGGGCTGACAAAGGACAAAGTGATCACAATCGTGCATGGAAATTACATGTCAGCTCTAATATCTGTCTTGTGGTCTATTTACGTAAGACCGGCTCTGAAAAGGGTAAAAGTGTGTTGGTGCTATAAATTTCTGTCACATAAAATTAAATTGCTCAATTTCCTTGTTTCAAATTCCACAATGCAGTTCGTTTGGCAAAACTAATTGGTGTACCTCAAAAATGTAGGTACATATACATTCATAAGAAACCAAAAATGATTAACGTTCTTTCTTTAGAAATGATATTAAAAATTAATTAAAACAAGATAACAGCACTGTGGGTGCTGATAAAAGACCCAGCTGATGCCACCGCTATAGATTTACCACCGCACACCTACATACACCGACTATACAAACACCACCATAAACTTGTTCTGAAATTAATCGTTACAGTCAAATAAGCGAGATCCGTTGTTCGGCGATGAATTTTGTTGTACATAGAAACTTGCAACAGTTTTAAAATGAATTAATTTATAACAGTAGTTATCACTTACAATTTATAACATAACTCAAGCCCGTCGATTTGCTTATATAGCAAACAACATTCTTTCTAGAATGTCCCTAGAATGTTTTCTAGTGCTCAATGCCGCGTCAGGATGTTCTCGAACAAGCACGTCATATTTTTAGGAAAGATTACGTCACATCCGCTTTCGTTCTTGACTAATCTTTTATGGCGCCTCGATGTCTTCAGTATTTGGAGAATATTCCAATCGTATTGCAATCTAACAAAATTCCTATGCCACCCCTAAAGAATGTATGGTACAGTTCCAAATTACAAAAACAGAATACAGTACCTTCTACTTTTCCATATTAATCCGAGGCTGCCTCGACCTTCATAGAGTTCTCAGGCTTTATGTCTCCAGATTAATTTGATCCTAACTCGCGCAGTATGCGGTTTCAGCTGTCCCCAGGTCAAGAATGTCAACAGATAAGCTCGCAATTGAGACGACGATCAAAGTTCATGAATATACGCGCGGTCTAGGAGTGAGAATGGCGAATAATTGACAACGTTATTTTACACGTTTAATCCGTAGTTGTGTATAGTAAATTCTTTGCACTCAACTCAACTCAAATTTCTCCAAAATCTCCAAAGGCAGAGTACAACTTCCCCGATATAAACAGTTCTATTATACTTCTTCGCCGAATTCTCACGAATTTACAAAACGACTTTAACTTCGTTGCTTCTAACCCAACTTCAAATTTTATTATTCACGAAGCGATCAAAAAACGCTTATTGTCAGACCGGATTATTTTAAAAAAAGAAACGCTTAGCGCAATTATCTCCTAATGTCTCTGATCTTTCTTATCGTACACTAACTGAACAATGAATCATTCAAAATACAAGGCGATTATTTAAACAAAAAAAAACCAAACATCTAATAATTCTAATCGACAATGAATTCAGGTTTAAATAATATAATCAAATTTGTGGTCAATCCAAATTAACAACCACATTTAACTTTAAAAATTTAAATTATACAGGGAAAACATCATTACTATAGGTGCCAATACCAACAAAAACGTCCGCATGTAACGTTGTTTGCATCTATATTTTCCGGATTCTTCAGATTCTCCGGATTCTTCAAATCCTTCTACAATAGTTAAAATTCTTAAGTATCTTCAGCCCCTTCAAATGCTTCGTATTCTTCACTTTCACGAAAGAATTCGTCGCGTTTGAAAAATGTTTGCATGCACTAAATTTACACTTTTGAAAGCGGTCCTCCAGGTGAGGATCTTCAGCTGTCTTTTATTATTCCGTGGATGCGATTGACATTCGGATTCCGGACTTATACTAAGGTATTTAACAATTGTTGTCTTTCGCCTACTTAGTTGGGATACGTCATTTCAATGAGTGAAGCAAAATAAAAACTCGAAAAATTTCAGCTCAGTCTTATCTTATGGAGTTTTCTTACACAAAGCATGATCGCACACATTTATTTCAAACCGCACCGAACAACGAAATAGTAATAGCACCACGTTAGAACATCTGGCGAAATTTGACGGGATAAATGCATAAGGACCACTTCGTTTAGCCCAGCCATATATGGAAAGATAAAACCTCAAAAATTGTTCGAATGTTTCTATTTGAATAAAAACTGCATGTTTAAACATTCTGTCCAAAGTAAGAATGGCTATCAAGGGGATATTCGAAACCATAGAAGATAAGACGATGGTCAGATTAGAGAAAAGCTGCGCAATTAAAGAGTTATTGTGATGATTTAAAGAAAACCATAAAATTTGGATTACTTGCAAAGATATGCCATAAAAACCCCGACATTTTCCGATTTTGTTTTAATCTTTTTCTGATGTTATTTGAAGATACAAAGAACACTATCTCATTGCCACTTTTTGAGCTCTAGAAGGCACCTGGGAGTTAGATGACTGTTGAATTAAAAAAAAGACGCAGAGTTACAATTACTTAAAAAAATCGGAAGTCGAACGGCAGGTCCACCACCACGTAAAAATGTAGCGCGCTAATTCAAGTTTAAATTAAACTGGTAAAGTAAAATATAGTGTCATAAGCTAGAAAATAAGGGTATCCCAACCCCAACCTCATTGAATTGACGCTTGAAATAGCTTACTTTATGATTTTGTTATAAGTAATTAGATCATACGAAATATCTCGTCAAAATTTAAAATACAAAGAGCTTGTATGAAAGCAAATTATAAAATAAACCCTTTTTTAATGCCTCGGTACATCCAAAGGAAAATTTACGAATGCTTAATCAAATCCTATATCCGCTTTTTTACACCGTGTAATCGCGTAATAATTAAAACTGAGCACAGTGTAATAAAAAACGATTAATATCCAAAATTAAAGACAAATGTTATTCTTTAATCATTTTCATCAAAATTAGTCCGCCACTTTCGCTCGGTTGCCTCTAAGCTGCTCACTTCAAAAGTAATAACCTTGGGATAATACCGCATCCACACGTACACTAGAAGGCTCTATATGTAAATTAGCTTAACTGAAAGCTTCCCAAGCTCTGAAGGATGAACATACGTTCGTCATTTGTACCTCGAAGCGAATTTCAATACGAAATGGGACGTTTCGCGTCGTCCTAATCTTTCAGGAATGACTAAGCTGAAATGCATGCGCCTCTTACGTTGCGAAATTGAGCATTGCAATTTGCTAGACACCAAAGGATATTTTAAAAGGATTACGAGCACATTTGCATTTTGATGATTTTAAATTAGGGTTTCATATAAGAGGGTGCTAATTCCGTAACACGAATGATAAAGATTAATTATATTTCTAAGCACTGTGTAGATAATATTGTAATGGTTTTGCACTCGAATCGTTATAAAACTGGACAGATTAAAAATTCTCCTAGCTTGTCCACACTATTAACTCACTTGATCGTTACATTCCCCCTTCCTTAGAACCTGTTTCGTCCCGAAACTCCTACATATCCGACCGAGGATCATGAAGGAAACGACACGGTTCAGCATTACAACAATATCTATTCTTGGAGAACTGATCCACTGATCTTGGATAAATCGAACCCCTTGGATTATAGGTTTTTCTTTACTCACTATTCGAACTCGCGCTAGTTGTCTCCAGCAAGCAGGGCCAGTATGTTAAAATGCACCACTTTCGGCTTACCATTAAGCATCCTCTTAACTCGATAGACTATGTAGTTGATTCTTTTCACAACCTTGTATGGACAATCCCAGTTCTTTTGAAGTGTTGCTGATAAACCCTTTCGCCCCTGGGGATTGTACAGTACAACCATATCAGATGATCGGCATTGTGTCCTCCTTACCGATCTCGCACATCATAATTTTTGTTTCATCCTGTCACTGGCACTCTGAAGACCTGGTCTCACCAAATTATGAATTCTGACCCGTCTTCTGTGGTTCCACACTTGCGAGCGTTTATTTCATCGATTCATGTACAGCAGATCGATATTCTAGGAGAAACAGATGTAGGTGTTGGTCCCAGTCCCTTTGTAGTTGTCTGCCAAACAATAATCGGTTTCAAACCCGGGTCAGTTTCTTGTTCAGATGCCAACACTGCTGGTTGCCATTGATCGTCAACCAACGTTGTTCTACAAACCGGTGCCATCTCTACTTCTGCCCTACTACAATACGAACAATCCGGCGGACAAGGACTTCTTGACAATGCACGAGCATTTCGATGGCTTGTCCCTGCTCCATCTTCGATGGTGAAGTCCTATATTCCTCCGATCCATCTTGCAATCTGGCCTTCTGAATTTTTGAAATTTAGCAATCATCTTAAAACTGCATGATCTGCCGTACTATTTGTTCCGTGCAGGTATTTGTAGAAGGGCTCGATGGATTTTACGGCGGCCAATAACTCTCGTCAGCTAACTCAATAATTTTATTCCGACTTAAAAAGCACCTTACTGAAGTATCCAACAACGTTCTCCTCTCCATCTTGTTTTTCGAACAAATCGCTTCCAATTGCGACAATACTAGCATCGGCATCCTTAGGATGTTCCGTCCGATCTAGGATAACACAGCATTTGGGTCATCGTTAAACACCTTTTCTACTCCTCAAAAGCAGCGAAATACTCTTCTGTCCTATCAGAAACGTTGATATCTTCAGTAAGGCGAGTCAGAGGTTTAGCAATTCTGGCAAAACTCATCACAAATCGTCGGTAATAGGTGCACAGGACGTAAATACTTCTGATCCGCGATTTATCATATGGAATTGGCCATTTTCTTACGGCTCTGGCATTCTCAGTATCAAAAGCAACATTACGACCCTCACATTTCCCAAATATTGAACCTTACTCTGGAAAATATGGCACTTTTTGAGGGAAAGTTTCAGATTGGCCGACCGAAGCCTTTGCAGGTTCTTCATGTGGTCTTCCACCACGATGACGTCATCCATGTAGAATAAACAAGTCTTTCGCGCTTTTAGCACATTTTCCATGAGACGTTCAAACGTCGCGGGTTCGTTACACAATCCAAACGGCAACCTTTTTTAGCCAATACCACAGGCGAAGCCCAATAACTATTAGATGGCTCGATAACACCTTCAGATTCCATGTCTCTTATAATGTGTTCCGCTTTTTTCCCGTATTGCTAGCGGAGGGCGTCTAGGTGATTGTCAAATGGGCATTCTAGATGTTTATCTTGTGCTGAACCAGGTTAATTCTTCCATTCGATCCCTGTAATGACACAGTATAGCTTCATCCTTTGTTGTCTTTTGAGTAAAGCAGAGTCTATTGAGAGTTGGTCTTTCAATTCTTTACAAGTAACAGAACTCTTCGTATTCACCGCGCTAATTGAGTGCAGAGACAGTGGCTTCCGGGGCCTTTTGTTGTTGACTATTCGCCAGGTCTCCCACGAACCTTTCGACATTGATTCTCGAAATGCCCAATTTCTTCGCAATTCCAAAAATGGAGCTGTTTCTTTGACACCATATTCTGGACAGCTTGAACGTCAGCAGTGAGTACCGCCAATAATTTGCTTTTAACGTTGTCCTTCGTTTATATAGCACCTTTTATAATGCTCTTTTGTTCGAGACTTTCAAAAGAATACTCCCTTCCCTTCCTCAATAAGCCCAGCTCCAAGTCTCTTTTGAAGAACACTCTTCTTACCTGCCGTGTCAAGGGATCTTTCCTCAAGTTGAAAACGAAGTTCGGCAACCTTCAATTCCATTAATTTTGCCATTATTCTTGATTTTAAATAAACGCGACACCTGACACCAATGTAATGGTTTCGCTAACACTAAAGTCCACGCTGTCATCTCACTTGATCATAACACTATTTTTGTGTCTTATGAGTCTTATAGTATAAAAATGAAAAACGGGAAGCTAGCACTCCATAGCTTCCTATTAGATAAAAGTCCAGGTGCTCAATTTCAGGGGCTGAGTAGACTCCACGGCCGAGAAAGCGGGAACTGGAATTAAACCTGGATCGTCTCAGTTTGTACTCTAGTTCCCAAAGACCACACCGTCCGTTGATTCTCAGTCTTTAAGAACTTTTAATAATCTTTAAAGGGTGTCCAATGTCTGAACGAGCCTTGAAGGGGATTAAGAGTGCACTTAAGGGCTTTTAAAGGTCACCAATAAGTAATCCTTAATAGGCTTGATAGCGTAGAAAAATGCATAATCTGAAATTTAAAATTTGTGTGTGAATGTGTTTTACGCATTGCAAGGGAATTAGTTGTTTAAATTATTATAACCCAAGTTGTTTCACCGTAGGGAAGTTAAAAGGGTATTAGCAATATAAAGTAACAACGGCGGTTAGGAATGCAATTTTATTTCAGAGTGCTGTATGTGTGTATATTTTGAATGAGGTAAATGAAGCGGGTCATAGTATATAATTAACGTAACAGCAAGGAGAAGCGAGTTAAACCGAATGTTGAAAGGCAAAAAACCTATGAAAGTTAAGTACTGAAACCATTCTTCGTTTAAAAACGCTGATTGTATCAGATTTTACTATGTGGATATCTATAAATAGAAGTGTAAATTGTGGAATAGCATCATTCGTTAGGCGATTGTACGCGGTGTCAGACGTACTCTACTTTTTTTCGCAAAGCGTGCAGTGCAATTTTAAGCCAATCGGTCCATTAGGCGGATCCCGAAGAAAGGAATTACGCCAAGAGCGAGCCATCGTCTACATCCAGTCATTTTCGCGTTACGGACGAAGATTTTCACAGCATTTTCAAATTTCAAGCCAGAAAACTATAAAGTTGAAAATGTCAACGGCAGAGCACCGTTACCAGAAGCCACGCCTCAGAAGTCTGTGGTCGGTCCGTGTTTTTTCTACAGCTTTTATAATTATGAAGTCACCTAATATCTTGTAATCGCTATGCCCAATAATAACAAAGATACCCGTACAATCCCACTCGATCTGGGACACCCTGAATAGGATCGCACGGGCAGTCTACCATCCATTTAATCAGCCCAATCATTGCAAGGCTTGAAAAAAAATCCACCAATTAATTATTGAAAACATCGTGCTAATAAAAAAAAATTGCCAGAATCAGAATTAGTAAAACTGGAATTTACGGGAAAAGATTCAGGGTGGGCATTAAAAGCGAAGTTGGAAGCGATTTGAATATTGTCGTTGTCAAAAGATGTGGTGATCCGCTTGCAAACATTTGGAGTTTAGTGTGTGAACTGTGGACAGTTTTGTCACCAACAATTTTACTGACCTGTTTTCTGATTTTTACCTGAGAAAATTGTACAATCCAAAAAGAATGATTTAACATTCTTTCAGACTTCAACAAGCTCTTATAGGCCGAAGATGCTACTTTTATAAATATTTATTATATTTATATGCGGAAGTGGTGATCGGAATTTATTATTCATTCTGCCAAATGCCTAGCTTTGGTAGCGCAGTAGGTGTAATTCAATTATGAATTAATGCATAAAGACTAAAGTTGAAAGTTGGAAAATTAACTGACAGCTATTTTTATAGGTACATGTTCCGTTCGCAAAGCTAATGCATCTTCTTGCTTTTATCTTTTATCACTTAAATGGCAGAACAGAATTTGCTTTGTGAAATTTAATCAGTTAGGTTGAGATTGAATTGCATGCCGTTGAGCGAAGGTGGGCAATTAGCCATGTTTCACTCAACTCCCGCATATTCCACAATGAATTCACGCTTGACACAAACGCACGGTACGTACGGAATTAGGTTGACGAAAAGAATAAAGCGGAATTTACGATAGCTCTATCAATTAAATTTTTCCCGTTTCAGGTAGAGCGGACGGTTTTTATTGATTGCAACCGGAAAATTTTACGTAATCTGTGCGTATGGGCTTTTCCGAGTTTTGATTGTTGGAAGAGGAACATTTGTGTCTAATTTGGTCTAGATAGAAATTTAATTGCGCTGGGCCAAGTTTTGTACTACTCATAAGCGCTAATACTTTAATCCAAAATTAATCGAACAATGACTAATTAGTGCACCGTACAATAACAATCTAAGGGTGGTTTCTCGGCTCGAAACACAAATTGCAGCGTACACGAAAGCACTAACGGGCAGTTTGTGGCAGAAATGTTTATTCGGCATATTCCAGAAACGCCGAAAAAAGCGCTTTATATTTTGTGGTGTAACGAGAAATCTAGTCCGAGGACGGTTGTAATCCTTTCAGGTTTAAGAGGACTTATAAAGTCGTGTATAATAAAAATAAAATTCGAATTTTTGGGGTGGTGTAATTTGCAATTTTTTATTAAGCCGAGCCTTTGCCTTTGATAAATATGCTATTTGCATTCCAAGACCTCAGATTTCGGTGAATTCCCTTATCAAAAAACTTGGAAGATAAACGACTAAAACTCTCAAAGTTGGAACGGTTGCTGTATGAAAAATCCCTTCATAAAGCAAAAAAAATCGCCCGAGGGCGCATTAATTATTGAAAGTCGTCAAACAATGCAACTGCAGTGCGGTAACGCAAGGGTTGGGATTACTTCTGAATTATTTAGAAAGAGTGAACATTGGAAAAGGTTTTTCGGCTTGGTTAAACTTTCAAAAGTTGAAAGCCAAGGTAATTGTTTAATACAAAATCATTAACTTACCGCCCTTGAAGAGGCGCATATTAGCGTCGTGGCTACGACGGCCACGAAAAACATGTAACGCGAATCCATGACTAACCGCCAACGTCGCGTGCTCAACTAAACACGTAAAACTGAAACAAACTGAAAGCTCTAAGCTCGCGTTGATCTACGTCCCGAAACTCTTGTATTCTACCTAGATGGCGCCTCTAGCTCATTGATAAACGAGAAAATCACAATACAGCATTCTGCGTCTTCAGCCGAACCCTAATCCTTCCGGATTCGTTTTCAGTATTTTTAATTTATTACGACCGCAGATAAACTCAAGCTCGCTTTCGCAGAAAAAAAGCTGCGGGAATTATCGATTCTCTCGCATTATCTAAATTACATCCATCCGAGATAGCAGTGTTTAAATATCCAGAATACGGTGTCGCACTCAATGTTTGTCTGATCTACGAGGGCAGTGCCATTCACGACCGAAAGAAACGGCGTACACTAACAATTAGATTTTTCATTACGGTTCCCCCCCAAATTTAATACCATTACGCTTCAACAACCATTCATTAATAACGTCAATAGAGTGCCCTTAGGTTCTCTTTGGATTTCGCAAACACATAATCGTCACTTGGGCCATCCCTAGACAATACGGGGTGGATTCGTTTGTTTAAAACCGAAATCGTGAATTATGGCAGCAGTCTACACTGTTGCATTGTCAGACAGCAAATGTACGCCTCTGGGTCAACGTGTCGCTGTCTTTTCTCCCAAATATTCTGCCTTAAATTTCGGCACCTTCCTTTTAAGTCCCACCGAAGCCACTATGTTAAATCTACGAGGCGAATGGTGGAGCAGTACTGTTCCTTCTCAGCTCTCTAACTCTATTCCTTCCGTTCCCATCCTTAACTTTACCCGTCCTTACATTCACGTTCTCTGGTTGAAGAGGGTCAGGAAACCCTGAGCAGCCCGCCTCCGGTAACCATCAGGGTGTCGGAGGAATGAAACACGTTGACTTGTTTCTTTTTTTAAGTCCCACGGTTATGCGTCATTATGCAACGGGTTTGCATTTATCAAAATTAAAACAACTGGGTAACATTCAGGAATGTTTTGGTACGTTACTGAACGCGCTATTAGTGTTTCGAAGTGACTACAAACGCAAGGGGTTTATGTGCCCATATGATTATTGTAACCGGCTGGTTACTTTTCAACTCTCCTTACCGTCTTTCCTCAAAATAATTTATTTAGGGGTGGTTCTTCTTGACATAAAATAATGGTTGTTGGGCGCCGGCTAGCTTCAGTCGATGATTCTTCTGGCCTCAAGGAAAGGGGGCAGGATAAATGAATAAAAATCAATAATCTTTATTAAAACCTGTTATGTTCCTTTTCTCTTAGAAAATCGCCTTTTAACTGTAAATAACACATATTAAGAGAAATGGAGGTGAGGCGGTACACTCCTGTAAAAGTAAAGTTAACTCATTCAGTCACAAAAAGTCACTGCATAGAAAGGAAAATCTGTATTTACTACGTGAATTCAAATCAAAGTATTTACTCCAAAACCGCTGAGTACAGAAAGAAACTTAATTCGTATCTCATAACTTATCATACAATCTAATCGAAAATCAAAACAAAACTGTGACGCCTCCAGGCTCAAGTCGTTAAAATGAATACAAACAGTACTGATAAGCACTGATTTGAATGCAACACTAGTAGGTAATTAAATCGCCTTTACAATGACACCGCTTTTGATTAATGTTCTATAAATAAACGACAATGCGACATGTAAATCTACCACGGGACTAATAACGACGCACGATAAACTACAACGCGATATTGTTTGTATAGTATTTATAAATACCTTTAGTTCATTATCGGTGCACCAGGACTTGGAGGATAACTTTGCCTCACGATCGATGTGGAAGTCGAATGAATGAATTGGGAGCGCCCGCTGCAGGCTGCTATTCGATTTTCAGCTAGGCCAATCACAGGCAGGCTGGTTTTTCTTAGTCTTCGTTCGGAACTCTCTAGGTGGACTATGCACGGACCGCGTATAGAAAAATCGAGAATGAATACTCGTCTTCGATAATCTCGCAATCCAATTTTCTCCGGGGCGTCGTGAAGAAACGTCTTCGCCTTCTACGGTGGTTCATTGGAGATAATTTTACTCGGTTCTTTTGCTTGGTTTTCTTACAAATGTCGCCTTAACGCTCTATTATGAAACTCCGCGCTTATAATTTGCGGGCGCGACTGACATAGATGTTGCTCCGTTCAAAGGCGGCGAGCAACTCCCTTCTTGTGCTTGAAATCCCCGTATTTTCGTGGTTTGTATCCATTGACCTCAATTCGTTTTATCGCGCAAACTCGCATATGTATACATAGCTTGAACGTCCGTGAATTAAGCTTTTGATACTTTGGCAGCGGTAGGGAACAAACGGATTTAAGTCGTTCTACTAGCTCTAAATGAATTATTTACAATGACTCGAACTTTGACCTTAACGTTAATACTCGTTATTTCTATGCAGTTTTTTACCCTAATTTACATTATTTACATACGGAGAACGAAATTGTATTTACGCCGTGATTATTATTTATGTTTAATTTCCTTTCTGCTTCATAGCGGCTATATTTAAAACATACATTCGAATACAATAACTGAAATAAACAATTTTCCTTTAAATGAATTTTCATTCAGTCACATCATTCGTACTTGGGAGTAATCATTACATTTAGTCATTTTAATTACGTAAAAATAAAACTTTAAATATCCTGTACAGAAATACTGTTACATTATTTGAGATTAAATGTCGAAGTGTTCAACTGTCCGTGCTTAAATGTCCCATGAATATGTATCGCATGATTAAGTGTTCAGATACGGTCTTTTCTAACAGTTCCAATGTCAATGAGTTCACCAGAGATAAAATACATACAATACCAACCGCTTCAATTTGCCTTACGAACATACATATCAAATCCAAGTTTTCCTTGACAATTTTTTAATTCAGTCAAAAATTATTTACTACGATTTTTCTTAAAGATAAACAACCCTTAATGTTACAGAAATAAATATTACTGTACCTCATAGAAAGAATACCCTTCAATAGATAATGCCGTAGATACAAAATATGCTTGGAACGAACCTCCTTACAACGACAATGATTCGAAGTGAAGCTATCCGTCGGCAAACTTTACTTCAATGAATTCTGATGTGCATCGATGTTCTGTGGACGTAATTTTTTCTAACGAGCAAGCGCAGAATGTTATGTCTGTTGACGGATTTTTAATTGGGGCTGAACCTTTCGTTCGAAAAAAAGGAGTACCTAAGTTTTTTCACTAAACCATAATCTTACACCTTTTTTATTAATGTTTTTTCGAATGCTAACTTTAAGAATACTTTTACCACAACGAAATTGTAACGATTTAATGTCTTAATTAGCGTATTTTCCTCAAACTGAAAAATCGCTATTGGCTGCACTTTGTCGCCGGCCGGCCGTCCGTCCGTCAGACGCACTCCTTCTACACGGCAGAACCGATTTGGGCGATATGGGGCTCATTTGAAAGGGCTTGGTCCAAGAATTCCGTGCATACCGATATTTTTTGGTTTTGCGTATGGGCAGTGTCAAAAATGTAGTTTAACGCATGTGCCATGCAAACTGAATGAAGAATATAAGTAAAATTAACGACGTTTTCAAAATATTGTTTTGCGCATGCACAATGCCAATTTTCTTATTGAAATCATTAAATAAAATTTAATGCATAGGCACTTCGCGACACCCGAAATTGTTACTCTTCTTCATTCAAAACTTGAAAAAATATTTTGAACAGTACGATTTACGCTACCGTAACTTAAACTCGAACTCAGAAAACAAATCTATCTTGAGCTCTTAGCTAACTGTCTCTCTCGCAGTTTGAACCGTAATGCCTTTAAGAAAAATCCCCGGAATAATCCCTACCTAATTTCTTTAGTTAGCCTTAGTAGTAGTGGTTTAAAGATTCACACGGGGCAGGATAGAGTTTTAGGTTCCCTCCTGTAAGTTCTTCAAACCGTGCCGCTTCTCGGTAAACAGGGAACATTAGCGTGGTTTTTGCTCCAGTTTTGTTTTAGGAATAGCGCTTCTCTAGATACAGCTTTTGGTTTACAGTGTCCGAGTTGGGTTCTTTCCAAGACACCGTATGTCATTTTTCCTCCTTCAAATCAGGTACGGTCCGCGATAGTAAAATAGCACAGGGGTGTGAACGAGATTTTAAATTGATTGTAGTAGCTGAAACGGCTTTAGGAGTGTTTTCTTTTATAATTATATTGAATTTGTATGCATGTATTTTTTATGATTGACTGTTACACAATATACAGAGAGGTCTTATTGGAGAAGCTTTTTCGAAATGTTATGTAAATTTGTGGGTTAATGTTCCTGTATAGGAGCCTGACCATGTATTTGCGTGTGAACAGTAGGTAGCGTGAGCTTGTCGCGCCATGAAACAACGTTATAATGGGAAGTACGTGACGGTCCCGCCGAATCTAATCTATTTTGTTATCAGGGCGCTGCGCACATGGGAATTGCCAATTCTCCGCTAGGGTCCTGGAAAATTGTTATCTAAAGATGTTGACAGACGGACAACAAATTTTTACTTCGCTTAACAATGTAATAACAAACCTTTCATTAAGATTCCATAACTTTTTTGCGCATTTTTAATACCGATTAAATACGTTTTCACATACACAGGCTGACTGCCCACAAATTTAGCGTCAAAAAATGTACATGCCATCAAACCGTCGCAAAAAAGAGGAGTCTTCTCGTTTTCTCCAGTGTTTATTGAAACATCACTTGCTCTACCAACAAACTCTGGCTTTAAAAATCCGTAAATAAAACTCAAATCAAAATTTGATTAGATAAACGCCATCGACGGCGGAACGCGCCAAACATCCCCACTTCTCGCATTCTATATCAGCGAAACAACACGTTTTGCCTAACAATAAACTCCTTATCGCAGAGACAAAAATAAAACATACAAAGGTGCCACTACGCTAATTCGGACGGTACAAGTAAATTCAACTTTTGGGTTTTTAGATATTAAAAAAAGTTGCCAAGGAGAAAATCAGTTGAATACAGAGAGCGAAAGTTTGAAAGTTATCGCGAATATGAACTCTTTTAAGTCTGTACTAAGGAAAGTTGATAATAAATAAACAGCATAACGTAAGCCGGAACCGAATTTCACTATATGTTCGAAGATAGCTCATTTTCAATGTCAAATTCGTCTTGCAACGGATTGCGTTAATTTTGCAATCACGTAAAATTTCCAAGAAAAAGCTACGCTATCTTCCTTTAAAAAGTACAGGAATTTCTACGCATTGGTTAGTGGACTTTCTGGAGATAGATAACGTGCTCGAGTCGCATTTACTAATTGTACTAATTACACGTATATGAACTATACGATTGGATTTGAAGTAAATAGATCAAGCTAGATTTCAAGTTTTAGATGTTTCAAAACAACAAAAGTTACAAAAGGGAGAAATAAATCGTAAACACGGTACTGATCTTAGGGGTCTCTCAATCCGGCACTGCAATTGTGACTACTTACAGTAGGCAACTCTAGAAAAAAACTCCGAATAAAGCCATCTAACTTTCGAGTCGAAACGACGGACATTCGGTTTCACTTTAGCATCTCGGCAGCAATCAAACCGGACTCGATAGCACGTTGGGTAAAACCTACTTGACCGATTCTTTTATATGCTGGAACGTGAGACATAATCCGAAAGAGAATTGAGTAATCTGCAAAATTTTGTACGTAAGAAAAGGCAAGAGCATACCACAAAAACTTTCTTCGGGACAAAAAATCTGGCATAACCCACATAAATACACGAAATAAATGAATTACGACAACAAAATGCAAAATAACATCTCAACAAATGGTACAATAAAAATCAGATATCGAGTCAAATGCAAGCAACAGATACACCGAAGAATCGGACTGTCTGTATGAGGTATTTAATCCACGGAATGGTCAAATCGAAGCATACAATGCAACAGTACACTGATAATAAACTTCCTCGTGAATACATAAATAAATACTTAATAAGCAATATAAAGACATAAACACTTGTACAGTATAACAAATAAACAAGATTCAGGTAACAGTACTGAAAACATGGAGTATGCCACGCTTCAATATCAGTATTTTATGCAAAATGTAAATAACAAATAGTGACATGAAATTCATTGTTAAATAGGTAGTACAAGAAAGAATAAAATTAGTACACTTTGCAAACAAGCACAACAAAGTAAGTGCTGGAGGACGCAACATTACTTAAACTCCGCTCGGATCCGCGTACCATTACCGAACTGAGTAACTGACGCAGGACGCTACCTTTCTCTCGAGTTGTCAGAAATCCCTCCACAT
This sequence comes from Photinus pyralis, assembly GCF_008802855.1. Classification (NCBI taxonomy): domain Eukaryota; kingdom Metazoa; phylum Arthropoda; class Insecta; order Coleoptera; family Lampyridae; genus Photinus; species Photinus pyralis. The sequence goes on from NW_022170596.1 coordinate 20,689,633, forward strand.
CTGCGCAGAAAGCGAAGTATTCATGGTTGTTGTATACACAGAGCGTTTCGTATTTTTTCCGGTATGGCGATTCTTTCAGTTGTGAGGTGTGTTGCCTAACCATAGGCGTATGTAAACACATACTTTTCCTGTTCTATCCCAGTTCTATTTCTGTAAAAGTTTTACTAAAAAACACGCGGTCAGGTTATCTCTAATTCTAAATACTAAATGATTTGATTGCAAACAATAACAAATATTCTCTTTGCCGTTACCACTGCTTTCTTGACTTCCTGTGAAAATTATACAACACAGGTTGCATAACCGCAGAGAATTGCCTCCCAATCATACCAAACGCGGGTAATGGTTTCATCTTAGACAAGGAAAGAATATGGACGCATAATTCACTAGCGGTAGTGTTACCAGCTGCCACATATTGATATTGGCCAGTGTCGTAGCATCCGTAAATGCGAATAGTGGCAGAAGCACCTAATTATAGCTAATAAATCACGTTGAAGTTGAACATACGAATGAAATTCGTGCGTTTCGCTATTTATTAATCAGACACGGGTATAAACGAAACTTCCTCTCATCTTTTTTCGAAAATGCCTTCAAAACTAACTGTCCCTCCAGCTAAAGACTGTGATAAAATAAGAATCTTCATTGCTTTCTGTTTGATTTTTCACGTAAAGCCGTTTCCGTACCAATTTTCTCTTTGAAAAACGCGGAGTGCTAATGACTACGCCTATGGAGTTTATTGAATAATTCCATCCTTGAAGAAGTTTGTTATCAAATTTTGAATGCATGGGATTGGTTCTGTTGTAAGAAATTAAGTCAAGTCGCTCATTAAGCTATGAATTTTAACATATTAAAAGAAGAATATTCAAAGAAAGAACTTTATGAGGAAAAATAGGAAAATACGTGGTAACGGCATTAGGCACATTTTCAATATTTACGTTTGAAATGAAATTCCCGGTTCCTCCTTCTCACTCCGGCTTTTGCATCCACAATATGCACATTTCACCATGATTTTAAGTTGTTGTTTGTGTATTTCCTCTCAATTTAAGCGCAAAAACTCGTAAAAAACGATGTTACTTTAATGACATATGTGCCACATATAAAATGGCGGACTTGTTTAAAAAGGTAACACGATTCATACACGGGCTGTACGGCATACGCGGTATCCATACTCTTTCCTAATCTAAGGGCTTTC
>NW_022170596.1:20690921-20700942 GCF_008802855.1 Photinus pyralis
CGATGGTCGAGACTAAAAAAAACCAAAGTTAGCAACTCTGTTGGTTTCAAGAGGATGGTGCACCCGTGCACAACATCGTAATCCTGCGAGGATACTTATCGGTCAAATTTCCTGGAAAATGGAAAATTTATCGTACCCCTTATCTAATGTCCCTATCCTCCGATCGATCAATTTCAAAATCACCTGCAAGTGCCTTATCCCCTAATGCATTAGTCGACAAATCTCTGCCAAAAGCTATAAAATGAGAAGTATGCCCAGTCACATCGTGGACTTGTGTTCTAATAGCACACGTTAACTTTGACATATGTTTATCCCAATCCTGCTTCTCCTTCTCCTTGTCCTTAATATAACACCTAAGCATAGTTTGAAGGGTTTTATTCACGCGCTCGGTCGGATTCGCTTGAGTATGGTCATTCGCTGTTAAGATCTGTTTAACCCCATACGCTCCTAGTAATTTCCGGAACTCAGCACTACGGAACTGCACACCATTATCTGAAATAAGAATCTCACATTGACCAAACATCAGAAACCACTGGTCCTCCACAGCAGCGCAGATAAGTTTCGCAGTAGCGTTTCTCAGCGGGGCAGTTACAATTTACTGAACAGATCAACCATCACCCTTGGCTTCAATCTAACCAACAGGCGAATAAGGGGAGATTACTTGGAACGGCTTTTTAACCACCCTTCCTAATAGCCATTTGACCTGCAGGATTCTACCGCTCGGGTTTATTAGTGAGACACACAGGACACCTACATTTTTGGAGATGTCGGCCTTCATCCTTGGCCAACAATAGAGTTGGTAGAATGTCCAACCGTTACTACCCTCAATATAGGGTCATAATTTCTCAATTCTCCAAAGGACTACCAGGCACTCACGTTCCGTCGTAGAATATTTACGCGAGACCGTTTTCCCTTCTCCTGGTTTAGCACTGCCCCTATACCAACCGCAATAGCAATCAGTATTCTGGGCATGAAAAAATCGGAGCTGACACTAAACAACTCTTAAGTTGGTTAACCGCCTCATCTTGCGTCTTAGTCTATTAAAATTTTGAAGATTTTTTTAAAAAATCCGTAAGTGGTTAAAGTCGAAAAGTTCGGAATAAACTGATGATACCACGCTGCAGTTCCTATTAAAGTTCGAAGCTCAGAAACCATAGTTGGTATAGGGATATTAAGAGTAGCGGATCTCCGGATCGATATATTCATTGACGACATACCCTAAGTATTTTAGCTCACTCCGACAAAATTGATACTTTTCCCTATTCAGGATTAGTTCGGAGCTTTTAAGCGCCCTAACACTTTGCCAAAACCGCAATACGTAGGTAGAAGGTAGGAGTAACGATTATTTTATGATCAAGATATTTAAAACAGAAAGGCTCCAAATCTACCCCCATCACTCGGTCTATTAGTTGTTGCCAAGTAGCTGCTGTTGTGTACAACCCAAAAGGAAGTCGCTTAAATTGACCCACACAACACAGCTCTTCCAATGGACGTCCATATTTGATCCAGTTTAGGTTACGACGTCCATGTAACAAAAGTGTACGTACATTGGACGTCCAACTATTCCCTTTTATGGAATTATTAACAAGTTGTCCATAAGGTACTCACAAATGACGTCCAATGGACGTATGTTCAAATTCCGGAATAAATTTACACGCGGCTGCGCAGTGCAACGACATTTTCTTCAATGTGGCTAACTTTAACTTATGCAGTTAACATTCATTTGATGTGGGATTACGTTTCCTTTTCTTTTTAAAATTGCGTTACAGCGTATATATAGATATATACATGAAATAGAATTCTAATAGTTATATAATAGGTTTTTATTATTTATCACGGTAAGTTTCTAAATGTAGGATTTATCTACCATATAGCACACTTTGTCCATCGGACGTACATTTTAAGTACATTATACGTACATACATCTATGGACGAATGATGTACATCCTATGTTCGTACAAAAATGGACGTACTTTTTGTAATGTACATTGTACGTACATTGTAGGATGGGATCAGTACGTATCGATAATTATTTTATAATTAATGTATTTTAAGCATCTGATGATTGTCTGCAGTTTGCGCCGCTAACTGTTTATCTTTTTTATTAACATATTTTTTTCCGCCAAATATTTGTAACGTTTTTCCCGGTCAACGAAGAAATACGACAAAACGCGATTACTGATTCATGCGGTCGCCGCTCGCGGCTCGTTGTGATTCTTCGCGCAAACTACTAAGTGTTCTGTCACTAAATCGCGTTGTCTGCTGCCGATACGAGTCTTTTTTTGTGTGACGGCTGCGCCTTAATAGGTATGTAAACATGTTTTTTTAATTAATCCTTTTTAGTTTGATAGGAAGGATAGTTAGTTTGTGCATCATGTTTAACCATTAACCTTTACTAAACTTCAATTTTTATACTCTGGAAGGGTTATAATATACAGGGTGACAATTTGAAAACTTACCACCCCCCATATCTTAGTAAATAAACGAGATATTTAAAAAAATCAAAATCCGTTTCGGTAATTCGGAGGGGGATACACAATGACATAGTTGGCGACGCACCCCCTCACACCCCCTGCGCCCTAGCCACCCCAACTTTTAAATCTTAAATAGTAACTCCCCATGTGTGATACGTCATTGGAAAGCTCTGAAAAAATGCTTTCCAACCATACCAAATAGCATTACATTTAGGTTAGTAATTATTGTGCAAATCAAAAAATAAACATGGAAAATCGTATTTAACTTGAACTTCCAAAGCCGACTCGACAGCAACTCATTTTTGATGGCCAGTTCTAATCTATTCTCAAACTCTTGTCGAACCTTTTCAAATGTTGGTTTTGCAATATTTTGACATTCTTGAATTATTATCTGTCTTGGTTCGTCTATGTTCGCCGGTTGCGTTTTAAATACGACAGATTTCAAATGTATCATATTAGTTTATTTTTTGATTTGCGCGATAATTACTAACCTAAATGTAATGCTATTTGGTATGGTTGGAAAGCATTTTTTCAGAGCTTTCCAACGACGTATCACACATGGGGGTCACTATTTAAGATTTAAAAGTTGGGGTGGCTGGGGCGCAGGGGTTGGAGGGGGTGCGTCGCCAACTATGTCATTGTGATTCCCCCTCCGAATTACCGAAACGGATTTTGATTTTTTTAAATATCTCGTTTATTTACTAAGATATGAGGGGTGGTAAGTTTTCAAATTGTCACCCTGTATATACCGCAAGGCATGTGTATCGTAACCTCCATCGTATCATAACCTGTTAGTTTTATACTTGGTTTGTTCGTTGGTCTTCGTGGAGTTGCCTGAGGGTCACTCCGAGAACTGACAGCAATGCATTAACAATAGGCAAACGAACACGGAACTCAATACCCCAAAAAATTAAAAGTGAACCACCAAATCCCACCACTTGGACGGTTTTTCCATGTCAAGCATTTAGAAATAACACTTATGGTATTTTATTGTTCTGTAATTTAATAGTTATTTGTGTACCAAGGCCGTAAAAGTGATCTTTTTTGGCCGAAGCTGCTGTTTGCGGCCGAGGCGGTAGCCGAGGCCGCAATTCAGATGAGGCCTAACAAATCACTTTTGGCCAAGGTGCACACAACATTTTTTAGGCGATCATCAAAAAAGAATTCAAAAATTTGCTCATAAACATATTTTTTCTAAAAATCATAGTTATCTTAGACAATTAAAAACAAAGCATTTCCTGTCATATGTAATTATAATAGTTAGCATCTTCGCGTGTGTTTTGTGCGCATCAAAATGAGTGATAGCGACAATTCAGATACCCCAAATGAAATTTTGGAAGCTGCAAGCGTTGCGACCCTAAGTCTGCTCCCTGCAAAATCACAACAACTTTACATGAAACAGTATGAAAATTTTGTTGAGTGGTGCAAGATGAAAAAAATCAAGCATTGGACTGAAAATGTTTTTTTGGCGTTTTTCTCTGAAAAGGCCAAATCATGCAAAGCCTCAACTTTATGGTCTTTGTATTCAATGGTAAAGGCAACGACAATTGTAAAAAACGACATTGACATTAGTAAATTTCCAAAAGTAGTAGCATTTTTGAAACAACAAAGCAGGGGATATTTGGCCAAGAAATCGGCCATATTTACTAGGGACGATATTAACAAATTTTTGTTGGAAGCTCCTGACATGACTTATTTAATGTGGAAGGTATTATTAGGATGTTCACATCATAATTAGGCTTTTCTTACGTTATATGTCTAGGTTTGCATGATAATTGGAATAACTGGAGCATGCAGGCGTGACGAATTACGAAAAATGTCCATATGTGATATCGAAGACAAGGGGAACATGTTAGTAATCACCATCCCGCAAACAAAAACCGGCAAAAAAAGAATATTTACAATCACTGACGAAATTCTGGAAACCGTACATGTTTTAGAGCTTTTTAGAAAGTACTTAGTCCTGCGACCTTCACATACACCACATAACACGTTTTTTATAAATTACCGCAATGGAAAATGCTCTACACAGGTGGTGGGAGTCCATACATTTGGGAAGATACCATCCTTAATTGCACAGTATTTGAAAATACCAAACTTCACCAACTATACCGGCCATTCATTTCGAAGGAGTTCAGCCTCACTACTAGTTGAAGCTGGGGGAGATATCCTTATGTTGAAGCGCCATGGTGGATGGGTTTCTTCAACAGTCGCAGAAGGATATATAGAAGATTCCATGGCTAGCAAAATGGAAATTTCAAGCAAAATTTTGACAGGCAGGGATGGCCCTTCAACTTCCCAGCTTCCTATGAACACCACTGGCCCCTCAACTTCTCAGGTTCCCACTCACACCACTGGCCTCACCAGTAGGACCACAGAAACTGAGAATCTTACGTAAGTTTTTTTTCTATAAATTACAGTACAGCAAGAAAAATTGACCTGGCTAGCTCCAGGGCAGTAAAATAAACCTCTCAAAAGAGGGCGAAAAGACCACTTAACATTGATACAAAATAAAATATGGACAACACTTTATTTACACCTTAATTTTACACAATCTGGTTTTGATAATTGTCACCATTTAATTCAAATTCCAGGATTGACTCCCAAAAATGAGATCAGAGCAATTTTTATTTTATCAGCGCAAACAAAATATTAATTAACGTTCTTAGTAAACACGCTGATCAAAATGTGTTGGAAAATCGTATGAAAAGAACAGATTACATACGTGTTTTTACACTGTACAAGATGGAGCCTTGAACGCCTTGATGTGGATTAGCAAATTTCCCCAAATTCTTATCTGCAACAGCTATTGTGCGAGCGGCCGTGTTACTTATTGATAAGCGGACTGCATTCCCATAAACAGATGTACGTGATTAATTGATCGCAACGATTTTGCTCTGCTTGTTGAATTCTCGATGATAGACGAAATTAAATGGCCCATAAACCATTCATCCAAGATGAATTAAATTAAATTTCAAAGTATACAATAAAAAAAAACCCTAAAAAATTTAAACTCAAAATTTGAAAACTAATTTAAAAAAACACATACCTTTAATTCAAAGGGTTAATAAACGTCCGTGGTTCTTTATTGACCTTCTAAGATTCCACGCTTAACTCCCAAAATTTGGATATACAAATTGTAATTATGTAGAATAGTTAACTCAAATCCTCCAACAACTTCGGAGAGACACCAATATCAATAATGCGTCTATTTTTTAAAGATCAACTATTCTAGCGAAGAAAAATTTAACGGCCAGCTTTATCGAATATTTTCGTAGTAATAATCTAAGTTACCGAAAATGCATAAGAGCGAACATAATCGTTAAGGATCGTCTAAAATCGATCATATGAAATAAATACGTAACAAGTCGTTAAAAGTTCTTGGGAAGTTTTTAAAACGTGTTGTCTGCTAGCTGCTACCAGAAAAAGTTAGTACGTGTGTGAGTCGACCATGCTAGTTACTGCATTGTGAAACCTTTCAAGGTTTTCTTTTCGTTAGAAGTGAAAAGTGTTCTACCGCCCGGAAAGCCACCAAAAGTTGTCTTGAAATATAACAAGCCAAATGCCAAGTACCTACATTGTTATCAAGAAGAAGTGAAGTTCCTGAAGCGTTCAGCGTTTGTGCCAGTTTTACTGCACTTGTATATCTCAAAATGTTGTTTATTTTAACTAAAGAATTAGGAAGTGGAATCGAAAATTGGACAAAAGAAGGAAAAAGTTTAAATAGAAGAGTGAGTGTTGTAACGTGGCCGGTTACCTTTGGCCGTTCCCCTGTGATCTTTCGCTTTTTCGACACCGTATTTTGGACGTTTTGTGTGAAGTCGGCATTTTCGGTGTAATTAACGTGTTCTTTGTTTATAAAACGGACGAATCATTGGGACCGACAAAAATAGCACTGGGCACCTTTTTAGATATTGAGTGGGCTTTTGACAACGCCCCCCTAAAATCAATTACTTATAGAAAGTGTACGAAACGGAAAATTCAACGTAGCAGTCTGAAGGTAGATTTCATGCATTCTACAGAAATGCTTATTGAAAAATTTCGTTATATTCCGCGCAATAATTTTTGGTTGAGGATAAATGTCGCTCCAAACGTAAATTCAATATTGCTCTGCGCTTTGTTTTTCTTCGCGATTTCTTGTAATGAAGGCGGTGCCTCATTCTGTGATCTGTTCAATACAAACACAGAAGATACGAGAATAAAGTTACTAAACTTATCAATTGCTCCATTCTCATCTCCTGCGGGTATGAGAGCTCCAAGGAATTATAGGCATCGATCGTAAATTGTAAGTAACATAAACCCATTCATTACTAGCCGGAGCAGTGGTTACGTTTACAGATCTTCTGTTAGGTTCTATTCTACTCAATCTTGTGGTCACCACATAGTAAAATATTTGCCACAATGGAAAGTATTAATACATTTTTATACCTTAATACACTCGTAAAGTATAAGTACTCATTCTGAGAGTGAACGACGTTAGAAAGTGAGTGCATTCAACAATCAAATTTGCTCCATCGTCCTCGAGAACAATGGAGCTGTGGCTTAACTGAGAACGGACAACTCCATTGGAAATTTTAATTAATAAATCTTTGGAGTGTTTCATTACATCAGGTACCTTCTGAGAAAAGCTGCTTTTGTTAATCTCCCTCGATAAAAGGATTGCAGCGTTTAATTCCGTATAATTTATGGATTTTGTCAAATCTAAACCTAAAATTGCCCTTTTTCTTGCTCTGCTCAACGGGTTTTAAATATTTTAAAATAGGTAATTGGACTAATCCAATTAGAGAAGTTACGTAGCAATTAGACGCTCGGAATTTAATTAATCGCTATTGCAATATATCCAGTCATGAGATTTAAATTTTAAACTTTGTTAAACTGTATTCTGTTACGTATCTGCTACGAAATTAGCTTTGGGCCTACAGAACCCTTTGCTTTGGATAAAGTCTAACAGAAGGCGTTTCTGTGCGAATATTAAAATTAGTTGACGATCGTTGAAAGATTTGCAAAGTCGAAATATTACATTTATTTTACAAACCGCGAGAAACAGACCTACAACTTGTATTAACACCCTGTGGCAATCTTCAACCTTCCCTTAACAAATGATAAGCGACATTCACAATGAAACTGCTACGTACCTACATGGCAAAACATAACGTGCCTGTCTATAACACATAAACAAAGCTACCTACCCCTAAATACGACCCTCAACTGTTACCTTATTTTTTTAACCTTGCGCAATGCTTTATGAGGACATGCAAATTCAAATTTATCAAAGCAAGCACCCTAATAAATCGATAAGCAAGTTGCAAGTGGTACAAAACAATTACCCTACATCCTATGATGATTAGGTACAGTAATTACAAAGAAAAAAAACGGATGCTATACCTATTTGCGGATCAAACACAATTTATTTATTTATTTATTTGTTTAGCCAATTTAGAGCAGGAACGATAAAATTCAAAAATTGCCAGGTTTTTCCTTTTACTCATTGATATCTGAAGGAAGGATCAAGAAATGAAATGATGGCATAAATGGGAAAGACACAATTAGGAAAGAGGTATGAAGCAGTAAAGAAATTGAAGAGCCACAAAGAATGTATCAAAACGAAGCGTAAATAAAGGAGGCGTGCAGAAGCCTTGATGAAGACATGTATCAGAAAAACAAAAAGCGATGATGATAAAGCAGAAGGCAGAATTTTCTTTGTCTTTTCGCAAACGTTTCGTAAGTATGCAGAAGCCTCTGAAACTTCTTGTGAGCTTTCTTACTTCTTTCTTAAAAGCTTTTAAAATATCTTAGAGAGCCTTAGGCACACTTAAAGACTTTAAAGAGTCCTCAGGGTTTTACTTTAATGCGCTAATATCTTTTAAACATTATAAAAACTTATTGGATATTTTTAAAAACATGTTTGAACTATCAAGAATAATAAATAATAAGGCCCTTAAGCTGAAGACACTAAAAGTTCTTCTTTTAAGACTCTTAAAAGCTTTAAAAAGTTACAAAACTCTTAAAGCAAGATAACCGTAATGACGCTAAAACTCCTGGAGATTCTTGACTGGAGACTATTTGCAATTTTTGCGACCTTCGAAAACCCGCGGAAGCTACTCAGTACTTTAAAGAACTTGGGAGGAACTCTCTCGCAGCAAATTCTCAAAGCTACTTCCTGGTTTTCAAAAACTAAGAATTTTTTAACTTTTGGGGGCCATTGGAGAACCTTATGAAACGTCAGTGATATCAAGAAAACTGATTTCATGAAGATGGAAGTGGAAAGTGACCATTGACACGTGACACAGTCGCAGATGATAATAGTGCAGGTGACAACAACCAGTGTCCTGTATAACATGTGACAGGTGGCAGAAAATGGTATGTAGGAGTTAAGAGGAAAGATCAGGTGCAAATAGCAGATGACAAACGACAAATATGTCAAGTGACAAAGACTAGTATCATATATTTCTTCTCTTGCGACATTATCCGTTATCAACATAGACCATATTATTTTACTTTATTTTACAGCAGATGCTAAATTGACACTTTAATAGGATTGAATGAGTACGCTCTCTACCCATAAGGGTACATAAAGTGATCACTTTAACCGCACGGGTAGATTCTTATTTCAAATGGGACGCGGAGCACGAAAGAAGATGAAGTTTAGAACATAATACACTGATGTTTCTATGGAAACGACCGCGACGGCACAACCTAAGCTTGTTATTTTTGATGTCTAAATTAAATCAGAATTGTGATTATGTGATTGAGTGCAGTAAGAATTAAATTTGTCTCACCGAATCCCCTGTAAACTGTGACATAAGAATTTCTTCGGCGTTCATTTTTTATTCAATGGCCGTGTCTTAGAAATTGGTACATACCTCGACTTTTCGTATTCCGCAACAACCTCTCTCAGATATCCAAAGTGCGGATCATGTATAAAGATGAAAAAGTCACAAATTAGTGTAAGGAGAAGATGAATTTTTAAGAATTTGCAATAAAACTTCACCGAGACTTTTTAATTTAAAAGTAGAAAGTTAAAGATTAATAATTCATAGACGTTAAAAATACCGGTGGGAAAACTTACAAAGGCAAAAGATATTAACAATAATTCCATAAAATATGCATGCATTAATGAAAACTCTTTTCTAAGGATCGCGTGGAAGGCATCCCTTGAATTTAACGACATTCATTATCAATTACGATATAAGATCTTCTCAAATCACTTATTCATTGCCAATAGTATATCTGTGGCAAGCAGTTTTTATACCTAGAGAGTTCAGTTCAGTGTTTGAATTATTGTTATCTGTGCAAAACCGTGGATAAGGCTTTGTATTAAGTACCGGGGCACATTTAAAATTATGAAGTTCTTGTATAATGTACATTTTTCAACGATAACATACAGTGATATTCATTTAGAAGGAGACATAGGGATTCCCTATGTCTAGTTTTAAATAACAAAAACACTTCTGAAGGACGCCTAATTTTATGCAACCAAAATAACTTCTTAAACAAATGAAGATTATATTAATTAATTGGAATGTTATTGCTTTGGCTTCCGCAAT
>NW_022170596.1:20701042-20728659 GCF_008802855.1 Photinus pyralis
TCGATACCTATCGATATGTCGATAACTATTGATATATCGATATGTCGATAACTATCGATATATCGATATGTCAATAACTATCGATATATCGATATGTCGATAACTATCGATATATCGATATGTCGATAACTATCGATATATCGATATGTCGATAACTATTGATATATCGATATGTCGATAACTACTGATATATCGATATGTCGATAACTGTACGATTAAATTATGTTATTGTTGAGATTTCAACGAGCGCTACTATTTTTATTAATAAAATCCATTTTCGGGTTTACTCTCGTGTAAATTTACTATTTTTAGTTGCTCGACGTTTCGGAAACTTGCCTTTGCTCCCTTTCTCAAGAGAAGCGCTACGTCACATCATCATCCATGCCAAATAAACGCAGTAATAAAATCTTTAGAAAATAGATCTTTTCGTCTTACTGACGATTGCTAAAAAAAAGAAGCACTTCAAAAACTTGAACAAAATGTTGCATCAAAATGGCTACTCTTTAGATAAAATAAAGAAGACAATCAAAGGGTGTAATCATGGCCTATGTATCGGTATCTGATTGATGGTTACAGAGGACCAGTCACAAAAAAACAGAAAAAGCTAAGAACACTTCAAATTTAAATATACAGTTTCAATTGATTGACATTTACGAAATCTAACAAAAAACTCTTGATAAAGGTAGCAAAGAAACGTCGAGTAAACTATTAATAGTCACTTTACACGAGAATAAACCGGAAAATGGATTTTATTAATAAAACTCGATAAGATAACTATCCCTGTCGATAACTATCGATACGTCGAATATTTCTCTCAAATGAGATGTGCAATTACCGCTTAATTACAGCGGTAATTGCATTGTATAAAGCTAAAGAGCCCTGCGATAATTGCACAGCTAATATGGTAACTCCATTAAAGTTGCAAGAACTGCATTCGGTTATTTTCATATTTTGTTAAAAGAGCCCTCTTGTCTTGTCGGGCTCTTTCGCCAAAATATAAAAGTAAACTCATGCAGTTTTTAGACACGCTTTCAAAAAAATTATCGGTAATTGGCCCGTATGAATAAAAGTAAGCAAATGCTTATACTTGCAAAATTCAAAGTAAATACTCGTAAGTGCTCCTTCGCACTGGGCGACTTAGCAGCGCTTCTAAGTAGAAGGACAGGACGCAATGCAGCGCTGCTAAACCATGCTAAACAGACCAGTATGAAGGGGCAGTTACGAGTATTTACTTTGAATTTTGCAAGTATAAGCATTTGCTTACTTTTATTCATACGGGCCATTATATCGATACCTATATACCTATTAAAAACTATCGCCATAACGAGAACTATCGATATACCGATACTTATCGATATAGCGGCAGTTATCGATCTTTCGATAGTTATCGGTATATCGATAACCATCGATATTTCGATAATTATCGGCATATTGATAAGTAAAATATGTATATCGATAGGTAAGTACCCGATACTTATATCGATAGGTGAAAACAGTTATCGCCCATCCCTAGCGATAACTATCGACATATCGATATATCGATAACTATCGACATATCGATATATCGATAACTATCGATATATCAATAACTATCGATATATCGATAACTCGATATATCGATAACTATCGAAATCTCGATAACTATCGAAATATCGATAACTATCGATAACTATCGATATATCGATAATTATCGACATATCGATAGTTATCGGTGTATCGATAACCATCGATATTTCGATAATTATCGACATATCGATAAGTAAAATATATCGATAGGTAAGTACCCGATACTTATCGATAGGTGAAAACAGTTATCGCCCATCCTTAGTCTCAACTGGGATGCGACATTTTCGATCTCACAGAAATTTGGTATCTGCGTCTCTTTAAGGGAAAAATAACGAAACCAAAATTGTTTTTGAAAATTCGAATTTTAACTGCAATTCTGGACCAGACATAGGCCTACGGTAGTTTTTAGCTCATTTTTGCAAAGTAGGATCGATGTCAAAACTCTAATTGCATCTTCGTTTGTTCTTAATAGAAGCTTTTCATATCACTTTGGTCGGCTGACTGGCTGGTTGGATGGCTGCCTGGCTGGCAGCAAATGAGGGCCTGTAGACAATCGCATGTAGAAAGACGAGGAGTGTACGTGTCCATACGGGGTCGTGTAATTAACAACTTTAGGGACGGGGCTACATGATGTGGGGACGGCGACATCTGGGCGCCATCCCCACGCGTGGTTTACTAACGTGATAATTTTTAGTTTTTCCTATCTTCTTCTACAGTTTTGGTCGAGGTCGAATCCATAATCGCACGTCAAGATACAATTTTACAAGTCGTACGACAAAATTGTGTAATGTGAATCTTGAAATATTTGGTTATGGCAACTCGCAAGTCGCAAGAGAAATCGTAATCAAAATCACATAACGTAAATTGCACTTATAAGAATCCCCCATTTACACGCTTCTAACTTGTATTTGAACTGACCACAAATTTTTTTAAAGTTTCGTCAATAAATTACCAGTGGAACTGAGAAGAAAAAATAACTTTTTGTCTCATAGGCACAGCCAAATTATCCCTTAGAGCCTTGGGCGATTAATTTAACAGCCTCAATTGCAGATATGCTTTGTGCCTCGATCTTTAATAGGGTTGCGCGTGTAGAAAAAGCAACCAAATTTCGGAGCTGAAATTTTCAAACAATTACTTGAAAATATTCAGACATTGAGATACTCAAAAAGTACCTAGTGTTTTCACATAACAATATTTTGAAAACTCTTTCGAATGCAGACATCAATGCTAGGCACCTTGTTTTAATGTAACCCAACAGTTTTTGATACTTTCTATCAGCTAAGTCGTAGAACTCTTTGAGTATTTTTCAATGCGAACACTAAAAATAAGTCAATTTTAATTTTAACAATGGTGAACTCAAATCAACAATCCCTATAAGTTTTGTTTTTATTTCAGGGACGACCTCCATTGCAAAGGCTTTGTTGACACCTTTTACTATTTTTGCCACCAAAATTACCTACAATTACCGTTGTCTCCACAAAAACCCCACAACTTTTGATTTTAAATCATTTAATGTTAATACACTTCCTTACAATATTCAACGATTATATCCGATTGGGATCCAAACTCCAAGATTTGAATTTGCGGGTCCTTCTGCGGTCAAAAATAATGGACCAAGACGAGAAACAATTTTGTAGAGTCATGGTTTGAGGCATCTCACTCAGTCCATATGTTGCAATATTTTTGAAATCCACCATCCATCAACATACCGCATTTTGTTTTACAGAAAACCATGTTTTCTAGAAATTAAACCCTGTTGTGATTGTCGTGGACAACCAGCATATATGTATAAGGAAAAAAATCATTAATCCACATGTGGGCAAAGGCGAAGAGTGCATTTTCAAATTTGTTTTTTCGATTTTAACAGCCCTTATGGACATTTCATGCCTTAATGAGAATACAAAAATGAAATAACTTTTCTGATGGAATGACACCAATACCATGTCTGTAAGTGGTGTAGTTCCGGAGCCTTTGTGACTCAGACAGACAGACAGGTAGACATACCAAGAGCGCCAAAGTGTGCACATTTTTTTTTGAAAGTGAAAGTGTACTAAAAACGGAACTGTCACGTTCAAAACGGGACGTTTGGTCACATCTCACATTCGACTCATATTCGCTAACTTGACATAAATTCTCAGAGACGCCTATTGTTAGTTACCTATGTTGTTTCTCACAAAACAGGCCTAACACCTTCTCTGATTAATTAATAAAAACTTCGTCTACGTCTAATTGTGCTTTTAGATCGTCTTATCATTAAAAATACTATAAAAATTTAAATACGAGCACGGAACACGCCAAGCTGTAATCAGAGATGTCGGCATTATAACCTAAATCGCACAAAATACCGTACCTACTTATAATCAAAAATAAATCAATTATACGGTAAACATCCTGCATAATTACAAATCTTGTTGGTTTCACAGAATAAGGTACAATCAGTCGTCGGTTCGCCCTTCCGAGTTCCGATATAAAGGAATGTGTATGTGTAACTAACATAAACGCATGCTAGCAGAAAAATTGCGAGTGTAAATGGGGAAGGTCAGTTACATACAATACAACATTTGTTGGGCTCTGTGTAATCGGATACCCCTGTTTATCGCAACAGTTCTTGTCTTTCTTATTGCAGTTGTAAACCACGCGCAAGTTATTCATTCTACAGCGCTTCCTTGTGGACGCGAAATAACACTAATTTAGTTTGGATTTAACGCACCAGAGGCTTAAATCCAAATCACCGTTGCCAGAATTTAACATGGCATGATCCATCTGTAGTATATTTAAATCTGTGGTTGAACGATTCAAGGGGTAGTTTTAGATGCCGTACGATTAAGGTAAATTGTATTTGTATTCAGTACGGTACATTTGACTTTAAGGATTTTGACCGGTTGGAATCGTGGAGACAGTAATTTATAGGTATCCTTGAATATTCAGTATAATTATTTTATACCCTCCATTGTGACGTATGCTCGTGGATGAATTCGAATAAAGAAAAAAGTTTTCCATTTTATGTTCAATAACCAGTGCCGAAAATAACTAACTGACTTATCTAGGTATATTCAGTGTGTTCGAGATAATAAAATCATCTCAATATCTGTTTTATTTGGTGAGATACGAAAAATTTGTAAAATACAATTTTACATGTGACATTACAATTTATCCGATCGCAAATTGAAACATTCGGCATAACTTCCGGTTTAACCGGAACTGGAGTCAACTGATATTTTTCAAATGTAATGCTATTTCTTTAAGATCTTTGAAAAGAGCAATCAATTTGCTGTACGGCAACATAAAATATGCATAGGTACTATCGTTGACTAGATCGTTCATATACAAAAAATGAAAAAATTCGTAATTCAATATTTAGAAAAGTTTTGAAATCTATCATGCCGCGAGGAGACCGTATCGCGCAAAAGGAAATCTTCAAAACGGAACAATGATGATCCACGATCTGCTTAGTCCACATAATAAACAATTCCAGCAGTATGCATTAAAGAATTATACAACACTGCCATTAAATTCACACAGCTTAAGATCATAAAGTTCCACAACGGGTAAATGATGTCGTATTTTTTACCGTTTAAAAAACATTGTGTGAACCTACAAACCGCAGAACCGAATTACGTATGAAATGTGGATACGTTGATACATTATACGTACAGTAAAAGAGCGTAACAGTTCCTGAAAGATTAATGGATAAAAGGGTGTTATATTGGGGTAAATTACGCTATGATATACGTGAGATAATAACACTAAAATGGTATTCGAAATTGATCTATAAATTTAGTTTGAATGCAATTGAAATGTACCTTTGAACCGTAAATGGAATTAATTCCAATTTTATCTACGGATGTAACTAGGAATCCAGCTATTGTTGTGCATTCACTTACCGCTGGCGTAATAAAAAAGGCTCCCGCAGAAAAGTACTCACCTGAAAAAGAGAAAACACATTAATATCGTACAATAAAAAAATTACGTGTAAAAGTCAAAGGTTTTATTTGGCTTTAATAAGGTTACCGTGCAGCATTGAATGCCGTTGTCAAAAATTTATACAATGCATTAGCGTTCAATGTAAATGTACTCGAGGGAAATCTTGCGATGCTGGAAGTAATAAAAAGGAAATTGAAGGCAAGTATGCGGCATGGTGTTTTTCACAACTAATTCCGAACATATCTATGAGAACGAAAGGGGCGCATACCGAAAAGAAATATACACTGCAAGGTTGAATATGTCGCGAGATGGGGTTTTATAACGAGGTAGACTGAGGAAATAATTACTTTTCCAGTCGGGCACCAACGGTTCACGTTTTACATTCTTATAGATAAAGGTTTAATTCATATTTAATATTATTTGGCAGACCCCTTTTAGTGTTGACAAGTGACAGTAACTCACATCATGCCACAGTGTTAAAATTTAAAGATATTCTACACGAACCGCGTAATTAATTCAGCCTTAAATCTAAATGTCCCTAAAAATAATTGTGGGGAGTTTTGCGATATTCCAGTCACAATGAGCGAGTTACATTGTACAATGTACAGTCATAATCACAACGATAGGGTTTTGTTGTGCTGAAAAGAAAACTCATGAAAGCTACAAACCTTTTTGCTTTCGTTAAGTGCGTTTCGATATTTCTTGTAAGTTACGACTACGCCGAAGTCGGTTGCGTCCAAGTTCATATATCGGATTTCGCATCTAGTGTATTTTATTGTGTTCATAACGTTGGTCCTCCCTTAAAAACGAGATTTTCTATACATCAGTGACTTTCTGACCTACTTGACTGAAAAAATTACTGTCCCTCAATTGAAATTGTTTTGAAGTTACTTGTGAAATGATTTACTGCACAATGTCATTTTGCTCTAGCAGCTGAAGCATATTTTCTCATTCCCTATGCCTGAAGAAAAGAAAAAATCAGTTCAACATCACGGTTTATTTTGATTGTCAAGAAGCTGCCGACATGCAAAAAGTATTCGACTATTTTGTCCCTAAAATTGTATATAGTGACTCAGCTACCGGGCTCCCAACTTTGACCCAATGACTCGGAAGGAACCATTGAGCCCTGTAACGAAGCATCCGTTTTCCGCCGAGAAATTACTAGCGTTAATGACCACTCTGTAGATGAACACCCGGTATCTAGAAGCGTTTTAAGTTGGTTGCTTCGTTACGAGAAATGTTCCGAAAATATTTATTTCTCTTTAGGAGTTGGAAATGTAAGATAGAAATTAGTGGGTTAATTTGTAAAGCCACCCGTTAAGGAAAATAAGCTTTAAATCGGCAAGGTCGTATACCTTGACCCCACACATTCCATGGAACAAAAGGGTATTTCTGAACAGCCGAATTTAGAGATTTCATTCCGACTAAACGTAATTAGTTGAATGAGTTACTGTAACAGCCTCCGATTAAGTCGCGATTACCTTTGTTAAATGCGCCCTTAAAAAAACTTACATTTGCACATCCGTCCCGTATTTTTCTGACATCTGGGAAAGACGTACTTAAGTAAAGAAGTAATTTTTTGACGTTCTTATCCGAATACGGCTGGAAAAACCGTCGACCCCCCATGGCATAGCCAAATTTTATAAAAGGTAAAGCAGTTGTTTAGAGGGGATATTTTTGCTCTTTGAATATTCACAAGGTACGTTCCATAAGAACCGTAATTTTGAGCTTTTCCGTAAATTTATTTTGCATTCATACCGTTTTTTTTTTAATTTTACATTAAGTTTACCGCACCATATCTGTAGATTTTGCTTTATCTTGCACATTAACTTCTACCAAAGTCAGCTTTCCGTTTCATTAATTATAAGGGGAGGATATTGTTTCGCTTTCTTGCATTTGCTTCCCCGTGGATACCGCTACCGAATCCGATTATGTACTGTTGCCGCTAAGGGAAATTGCGATGCGCTTTTTTGTTCTAGCATTCACCAGAAGCCGGCCTCCTCATGCCCTTTAGAATTTCTAGAGCTGACTAAATGTCAATTTCCACGAGGCTTCCAAGACCGATCCGCCAAACGGCTGCTACCGCCGACCTTGACCAGGAGCAAGGCCGTAACCTTCGTGTTGTTCGAGTCCATCCGCACCTCCGTCCCTTCCGCCGACTGGCGTTACTTTCGCCGCTCACATGATTTAATGACTATAATTTGTAAATTTATTTATTTTTCTTGTAAATTAAATTCTAATCATTATTCGGCTATTGCTTATTTATCATGCCATTTATGGGTCAGATTAACACGTTTTATCTTACGTGTTGAGCCAAACTTGATTCTAAACACACAAAAAAAAGCAAACAAAGTGGACTCTTCGATAACAATTAGACAAATTCAGGAAATCTGAGGCTACTTACACGTATCAAAATTTTACACGGAATTCTCTTATGTCAAATAACATTTTTCTACGAAAATGCTTTCTTATCGCTAATCGATTACATCAAGCTTTTAACAAAAGTAATAAAAATGCTCATAAATTAAAACTGAACTGTCACTTAAATGATTTAAAAAAGCAAAATTGATAACAAACGATAAATTGCCCTACATTTAACAATTCTAGGAAATAATCTTTTACAACGACAAACAAACCACTTGGATACAACTAAAAACGCAATACTCGCTTCGTGGTCACACGCAAAAAACGCTACCCATCAGTAATCCAGGCACCTGGGCTAAATATCGACATTTTTTAGATAGCATTATGTTTATCGCAGGCCGCACAATTGAATAAAAAAGTTTTAACTTTTAGATGTAAACAACCAAATACGCCGGGCCGCGGAAAAATGCTAGTTCCATTTCAACATCTTTTGGGATGATTGGCATAATTTAGGGGGATCTTTTTCGCTGTGCTCGCGTAGATTTTGAGATCGATTTAGTTCTTTTAAGTTATATACCGTACCGTTCATTTTAATGGTAAGCGTTTGCTACTTTTTTGACGTTAATTATAGGGCGGTGGAGGGGGGTATTTTTTTGATTTCCTACTTTTGATTTCCCTTATAGCTTCCGCTAATTAATTCATGATTGATTGCTTATGTTCCCCCTAGGGAAATTTCTGTTTTGCCGTGTGCCGCCTTTTAGATTCTTCGCCAGTGACCAACCGCTGTGTGCCCGTAAGAGCCCTGGAGCTTCGGCCTTCCCTAAATGAATTTATCCGTTGCAACAGCTCCTATCGCTGACCTTGACCAGAGACAAGGCAGCATCTCTTGGTGGCGCTCGCTTTCACCGTTTAGTTAGAATTAATTGCAGTGAATCGTGACTATATTTTTCGTTTTGGTTAAATTCTATTTTTACTAAATTAATTGACCGTTTCAGTTAAAGCAACCGTTGTGGGCCAGCTACCGAAGTTCGTCGCACCAGCACGCTATAAGGGCATTCTGTGATAGTTAAAAATCTTGTTTTCCGCAATCCGTAAACAAGGAGAAGAAGTTTGCCAACGGAATTTTTCCGAATCATTGCCGTTGTAAGGAAGGCCGTCTCCAGCCGTTATTTTATTTATATAAAAATTAGGGGACGTATAAATAAGAAATAACGTCGCAGCTTAACGACAATTTACATTGTATGTTCTTAAAGATAGCCATCTCTGGGCAAATTAAAGCCGTTTGTATTGCATGTATTTTAATGCACCTATAGAAGAAATCAGTTTTTCAGTTAAAGTTGGTTCGTTCAGATTTAAAGAGAGAAAATCTCCAAATTAATGGGCTCATCTGATTATTTATAGGGTGAATTATGTCAAAATAAGCGTAAACTAGAAAAAGAACTCAAAAGTCGCTATTTTCAGTATAATAGAACGCCACTTTGAGAGATTGCTTTGGTTTAAATCGAGGGCATATTAGTCATTAATCTTTTGATTCTAAAATAGTTACCTTTAAGTTTTAAGCTTAATGTGAGTTTGAAATTCAAAGTTTAACATTAGAAATGTTATAACTCGTGTAGCGCATTTTTACACTTTCCAAGTTAAAGCGAGATTTCCATGAACGATAAAAACAAATTTACATTTGAAACCATTTTCAATGAACATTCACTGTTTCCCTATTTCAGGTTGCTTAATTAAATGCTTCGTATTTGCGGAAAAATTCAATTAAGGATACAATAATGCAAATTTGCGTTTCTCTAAAATTTTCCTCAAATTATAAAAACACCTACACGGAATTTAAATTTTGAAAATTAATGATAATCGATTAATGGAACGTAAATATCGCCACTAACGCTTCGTAATATCATAGAGCTAAAGATTTTTTACTCTATGATAATATCTACCCAGAAGCTTGCGACAACGCAACATTTACATAATAGCACAAGCTTTACCATTTCATAAACATGTTTTTTTGTTTATACGGAAATAACCGTTAAATTTGTGCGAAAATGCTTGAGGAGTTCCTTGTAGCTCTTTTGTATTTTTCCGGATGTTATAGATTCTTGTTTGCTTTATGTTATTGCTTCAGTTTAAGTGTATTACCTTCTGCTGTAAACAGTATTAAGGAAGCTTTTAAAATTGATTGCATTTTTAATGCTGCTCTACTAGCTGTTTGTCCAGAAATTTTGCTTGAGACAACAAGTTTATCTCGCTTACAAGTTAATGGATACATCAATCCAAAGCGAATTCATCAATATAGCAAAGTTACTACAAAATAACGCAACTTGCATATAAATTCCTGACGGGGTAAGGGTTAATTTAGTGTGTTGCTTTAAATAGGGTGCATATAACCGTCAGCACTTTAATTAAGTTTGATTAGCGTTTACTACTTTATCGTAGCAGAGATTATTTACCCACCCTCATATGTTAAACTCGCCACTACTATTACCATTTTCTTCACCTGCAAATAAGCGGAAACACGAGGATTACGGAGGTTCATTACTCTCTGGAAATGTGAAATTGTTAAAATTTATTGGAAAAATTGCAAAATCAGTACTTCCCGAAAGTTTCTATACTTAACGGACTTTTTATGTGTATAAAGGAAAATAAGTTACGACAAAAATATTCGAATAAATATGAAACCTAGCTGCGCAGTGCATATGCGCATATGTACCTACATTAGAAGCTTTTATTATAACATTTGAGTCTGAAAATGAACCTAAAGAGAAGTGTTCAAGATTGCGTCCAGTATTGCCCTGAAACACTTGAACCTGTAAAAATCTGGCACTTGACACGAATAATACGCCAGGGTGTTCTAAAAATCGCCATAGTGGACGCCATCTTGAATAGCTCCCTTCCGGTCCATATTCAGCCTTGGCAACAGGCAGAAGCGGGGGGGGGGGGCACTTGCAACTCCATTAAACGGAATGCTTCTTGCATGAGCAAGGAGAGCCATTACTTGAAAGTGACCCTAACTAGAAGTCAAAGGAAGCTTTCACGTTGTCTTAATTAATTAATTAATTAGACACGGCGCTGTGTAACTCACTCTGGTTTTACTTAAGACGGAATTTTGCACTGCCCTTCAGGTTTCCCAATAGGGTGGCAAGGACTAACCTGGCTGTCGGTGCTTACAAGGAGTCTTCAAAGTGACTCAAACAACCCTTATTCGGAGCCGCTTGAATCTTTGGGCAAACATGGGTGGCTGTGACAATTGTGTTTGAACCTAATTCCCAAACCCACCGTTCTCGCAGGTTTATAAAATGAGCAAATAAATCAAAACTAAATAACAATTAACAGATCTTGAGGAAGATTAATAATTAATAAAATGGGACGCTATCGGGCTAATAATGGAACGGAGAAGTAATTCTGGTATCGGCGGAATTGTATAGGAATAATTATTAAATGATCGGATCTGGAATACACGGAATACTGGATTAATATCTGGTCGCTTAATGAACTCTGGTAAAATTCTCGGGAAAAAGTCTCTGGTGAAGGAGAAGTAATTCTGTTTTTATAGGAACAATGAGAAGCACAAACAAGTGAGAAGGGATTTAATTTCAAAGGACAACAGCATGCGACATCTAACGGAGGCATTTTCCCAACACCTACTACAGGGTGCTTACAAATAACATTTCTACGTTACCAATTTTAGACAACAACATTTTACAAGTTAAAAACGAATAGCGTACTATTATCATCCGTGCAAATAAATTGAGCGCAGTTTCCTCATAAATTCGTCTCTCTCGGTTGCCCCGAACGCATATATAAATATAAAATCCCTTGGCAAAACTGTGCAGCATTTTGTGTACAACTTTTCTTTTCAAAAAAATTTGAAAAGACAATCTTAGACCTACAAATAACCTAATGTCCAACTCCGCGGAATAGGAATACGCATTGTGTGAAACCAAAAAAATTTTCGTGCAAGGAATCAAACCCGAACCGAACAACTGCTGTGAGGAATCTCAGTTCGCTTACAACCCGGAGCTAGTTGTCCGCATATGCGGAAGTACCTAGCAGCAACAGTTTTCGACAGTGATAAGGTACTATTTCTAATACTTGCGTTGTTTATGCGAATTATTGGTGAATTCATCTAGAATCGCGCGTAATTCCGTGAGTATGTATATTTGATTATATAAATTTTATTTAGATCCTTACGTTGTTTATTAAGATAAGTTAAATTATCTGGCCAACAGGAAAATTTTGAGATCAGTTAAGGAATTCGTTTAAATTTCATGTTAGTCATAATAAAATAGTCATAATAAAATGTATTCTATTTGAAACAATCTTTTGCAATTTTAATAACAGTACAAACGGGGGTAAAAAGACATGTCAATATATAAGTTGCTAAGTATCTCCCTATACGCTAGATTTCTAAATTCTGTTAATAAATGTGAGTTAGCATTCTTCCACAATTTTGAGTATCATGTTATATGGTTGTTAATGAGATTATTAGTGAAAGAAAGATCAAAAATGAATTATTTTCTATTCTTGACCCACTTCTACGTGAGCTAGAAAATTAATGAGTACAAAGAGTAAGTTCCAAAGTACTAATACCGAAAAAAGAAGAAAACGAAGAACCGCAAACCCAAAGTTCTTTCCGGCAATTTTAACTGCCATTACAAAGAAGACTATAACTGTTTCTGTTTAACAAACCTTTTAAAAGCAAAAGAACTACAAACTCCGTACTTTTTAATACTTCTGTTAACGAATACCTAGCGAATTTCATTAAAATGATGAGAACATTTCTGGATTAAACTTCTGATAAAAAGTGGTCCTCTCCAAAAAGAATTCTAAAAACCATTATTCACGACACACAGAAATTTCCGAGCGTCATCCTATGTTCGTCATCTTTTCACCTTTAACGTCTCTGAATTACAGTTTCGTCAATTAGCAAAAATTCAACGTCAAACAGTAAATAATTAATTAGGAATGTAGGTTAATGAACGTAATTATTTCGATTCAGGTTAATCAATAAATGTAATTTCAAGATGTTTCGGAGAAAAGTTGGAAGTTAATGAAATTTAACATCCCGAAAGGCGTCGATCAATATTATTTCATAGGCGCGCTCGAGTAATTCATAAAGGCGGCGATGTTACTAAAACAATGCTTTACGACGGGAATTAAGTAGTGTTCGGTTTTTATTTCCAATAAAATGGAATGTGCGACATATTCTATTAGGGATGAATTTGAAAATTTCTAGATATTCCAATTTTTAAGATTGTGTATATAACTTTTGCAATCCGTGCGGGTATAAACTGCTTTTATTATCCTCAAACGTGTTCCATTTTATACGGAATTTATGAAAGACCTTTTTACGAACACCAAACTAAGCCAGTTATAACATTCGTCGATTTGTTTGTATTTAGCGTGTAAAATATAACTGCTAAAATAGAACCCAAAGTTAACCCCTATACATTCGGATTTGATGTAGTTTCCTATCGAAAAACGGCACACTCTCTCATGTATAGGTGGCAGATAAAATTTGTTTGCGTACGAGGCGGCGGCTGATTATGTGAGCTTTACAGGAGCGAATGTGATTGATGGTAATTTTAAGGTAATACAAAGCCCCGTAGGGTTAATAGAAAGTAATGGAAAAAGTCCTACAGGGAAGCGTAAAAGAAATATTACGTATTCCAAGTATCTACTTAGGGTAATCCAACTCTCAATTTGTTTTAATTTGCTGGTAACCCGTTTTTAAATGCCTTCATTCAGGAACTCTAAGTGCAATTTAGCGAAACCAATGAAACGGAAAATAATTTAAAATCATTGCCGTGCTTAAACACAAACCGTCGTGTCTAACGGCATTAACTCGAAATGTGAGGGATCGTGTATTCATTCCAAAGTGTTTCACATCGGAAAAAATCGGCAATATAGAAAACAGAATGCGTTGTCTACAATGTGGCAGGTCTTTTACATCGCTGCCTCGACTCATTATACCGTAAAGGACTTTGAAAGCGACGTGATTTCCGTCGAAATGGGTCCAAGCACGCAATTCAAAAATCCGACATGCTGCCCTTTAATCTCCACGGCAATTTGTGTCTGAAAACGATTAGATGGGAAAATTAACACGCACATAGGCATAGTCCAACATTATTTGATGGGCAGAATCGCCTAATAATGGAAGGGAAAGTTCACATAAGGGTTATAATTAGGTCTTGAATATTCGAACCCTCTTAACTGACAGGTATGTAACTTAGGGCATTATGGTAAGGAACTTCATAATTACCAAAGAAGTACTGAATTAATTGCTCGCGGTTTACTTTCTAGTTACGTGCTATTAAGATTTAATAGTAATGTCATATTTTTTTGGTCAACAACATTTTCTTTCCAATACAATTTGTTCCCCTTTGCAACAAACAAATTTGTTGAATGACACTGTATATTTTTCTTTCATTCTATCTCTCCCTGAAAATACGGCAAAGCGGATGAAATCTATGTGTATTTTTTGTTCCTAAGTGGATAAATTTTGGAACAATTTCTTCTTTTAGGTATGTGTTATCAAACGAAACATGTAGTATCTAGGTACCTGAAGATGATTAACTATGGAAACATAGTATTCAAATTTCATGGTTAAATTAAATTATTGATGGGGAAGATTTACAGTTTTTTACTATCCAATTGGACTCTACCTTACACACAAAGACAACAAAAGATGAAGCTTTATAGTTTCATTAAAGATGATAAATATATGTATTTGAGACTACAGAGGAAGGATCTAATGGAAGAACTAACCTGGTGCAGCACAAGATAACCACCGAGAATGCACAACCCATTCGACAAAGACGTAGACGTCGCCGCTAGCATAACGGCAGGAAGCGAAAAAGATTTTAAGAAACATGGCATCTGATGGTGTTATAGAGCCATCTAATAGTCCTTGAGATTCGCCTGTAGTATTGGTTAAAAAGAAGAATGGATCAAGAGAGCTATTCACTTCCACGAAATGACGACACGCTATTCGGCTCCAAGTTTTTCATGACTTTGTATAAAAATTGCTACTATTTTCCTTAATTTCCCAAACATTTTTTCTAGCATTGCCTTAAATTTGCCCAAATTTCTTCGAATTAACGTGAAATGAGTAACGTTAATTCCCTACAAAAACCTTTTATTCCCTTGAACTTTGCTCTAGATTTCCTCAGAATATCCTCTTATTTGTGCTATTTTCCCTAGAATTGCTTCATTTCCTCCTCTTTCCCCAATATTTACTAATATTTCCTTATTTCGTCCATTTCCTACATATTTCCCAACTATTTCCTCGAAATTTCCTATATGAGAGACAAGAATTTATCTCGTGGTCAACCCCTCGGAAAAAATAGTTGAAATTCAGTGCAATCATCTGAATAGTGAATAACAAAAAAAAAACGGGGTATCCGATCCGATCCCCTTCTATGTGGATTGAGCGCGCCACGTTCCCTCCACAGCTACACCACGCCATGTCAGTCCCACGCCACCACCCTGCGCCCGTTCTGTGTAAATTGCGCCTTATAAAGGCTTCGTGGTCGGCCCATCTAAAACTTTCCCAAAAAGTTCCATATCTTCCAGAGTAAGATTCAATGTTTAGGACCGTATATAATACGCATAAATGTCCGACGGATGTTGCTATATTCTTGTAGGAATATTATAAGTTTATTCTTTCCCATTGATATACGATTTATATGCGTATTAATATTATGTGTATATTAAAGTGGTGTTATATACTTTTATCAAACGAATGCTCAACAACGGTTATTTATATACGTATTATCAACGTAGTAAGTGAACTCTATGGTTTATACAGGGAGTCTATAAAAGAACTCCGGGGTTTAAAAAATTAATATTTTTTAAACTATAAAAGATAGCAAAATTTGATCAATTCCTTTGAAACAAGCAGCTCAAAGAGTTTTACTCATACGAATTGGGAATGTTTCTCTCAACAGTTGGCAGCGCTGCGGAGCGTTGACCGTGAAATGGCGTAACGGCTGCGGCAGGCAGTCAGTGTCGTCTGGACTAACTAACTAACGGAGCTCACATTGAACTTTACTAAGTTGTTAAAAAATCTTGAAAATGTATGCTTTCTAATCATGTATAAAACATGTATGTACGTTTTTTACTGTATTAAAATATTTTGTCTTAAAACCCCGGAGTTCTTTTATAGATACCCTGTATATATATGAATAAAAATCGTATTTTAAACTAAGTATAAAATCGGTCTAAACAAAAACGTATACCATACTACCAATCCCAAATTTATCCTTTCAAAGCGCTTTAAAACCGTGTTCAAACGTATACAGGGTGGTGTTTTTAAGTGGATCATTAGAAGTTTTCAGTAACGGTTTGGAATTTTGATTCGGGAGGCATTACCTTTTTTGAGTAATCGATCAAAAGGAATTATTTAAAAATATTTTCAAGATGGCCGCTTTTCCGGTTGTATCAGAACGGTAGCGGAACTTTCTTATTTCAAATTGCACTATGTATGAAAAGAGCATAAAAAACCGATAAAAAAAACTGTCCAATTAAAAAAAAAGTACATTTTTTTCCGTTTTTTATGCTCTTTTCATTGACGCATAGTAAAGATATAGTTTCTATTTGAAAATTTCGAGTTTTTGACCAAAAACCGATTGTCAACGATTATTTGTATTACTTTCGCATCACATTTGATAATCAGACCTATAACATTTAATAGCGTGGATTTATCTGTCCATTCGTGAAAAAAACATTTTGCTAATATTGTTGTCAGACAACAGCGATATGCCTAATTTACTGAACCTCTGAAACTGTCAAAAATTTTTCAAAAATGTCAAATAACTTCGAAACCATATCAGTTAGACATAGCATCATTTTGACAAAATCATACTGATCTTTTATGAGGAATTCAAAAATTCCATCAGAAAAGATAGTACCATTTGAAATAAGAAAGTTCCAGTATCGTTCCGATACAACCGGAAAAGCGGCCATCTTGAAAATATTTTTAAATGATTCCTTTTGATCGATTATTATTCAAAAAACGTAATGGGGTTCCGAATCAAAATTCGAAACCGTTCCTGAAATACTTCTAATGGTCCACTTAAAAACACCACCCTGTAGTGTGTTCGCTGGGACTGTCAAGACTACCTTGCCCGCCGGATGGTACGCATTGTAGTAGGCCAGAAGTGGACAGGGGGGTGGATAACGCCGTTGGTGGACGATTTTTGGCCGCCTTGTTGACCTCTGATCAAGAAACTGACTAGGATTTGAAACCGATTATTCAATGGAATAAAAATAAACGACG
This sequence comes from Photinus pyralis, assembly GCF_008802855.1. Taxonomy (NCBI): domain Eukaryota; kingdom Metazoa; phylum Arthropoda; class Insecta; order Coleoptera; family Lampyridae; genus Photinus; species Photinus pyralis. The sequence goes on from NW_022170596.1 coordinate 20,718,177, forward strand.
ACCTCATTGGCAAGAGGCAGAACCTTATTCTCCCAATATGAAGGCGCACTGGGCGCAATAAGATTCGTTGGTGTCGTTTCCTTCATGATCTTCGGCCCGATATCTTGAATATTTGGGAAAAACAGGTTCTAAGGAAGGGGCAATGTAACGATTAAGTGAGTTGACAGTGTGAACAAGCGTTGATATTAGGAGAATTTCTTTAACCTGTTCGTTTTCTCGTAAAGTCCTGTTTATAACCATTCGAGTGTTTGAAAAACGTTAAAATATGCATGTAGATGACATTAAAAAAATTAGTAAATTCGTGATTCGATATTTAGAAAATGTATGACTTCTAGCATGCCGTGTGCTGTCAAGATGCGCGGATATATTACACGGGGGATTGCATCGCGGGAAAGTAATTCTTCAAAACATTGCTGCAGGTCCTTTCTGTGTAGCACAACAGACACCGCGCATCATAACAGCACACGGCATGCTAGATTTCATAAGTTTTGTAAATCACGAATATTATCATGATCTGTTTCTATATCAATCATATGCATATTTATTTTTTTATTTTTATATTTCAAAGACCTTTAAAAACGCATAGGTATGGCAGCTTGAAAAACAAAAGATGCTTCTAATTCCGGTTAAACCGAAAGTAATATCGGAAGTCTCAATATGCGATCGAATAAAATATATAAAATTATATTTGACAATTTTTTTGTATCTCTCCAAATAAAAGATATATGGAGGTGGCCCTCTTATCTGGAACACAGTGTATATGAATGTCTTTCTTAAGTACATAATAAAAAACAAGAAAATTACCAAACTTTTAGCGCATACGATACAAGAAAACATAGAAAACTTACACAAAATTATGCATAATAGTAGAAACTAATGATTTACGTAATTTTTCAATTGCCTTCCATCTTCTGTAACATCTTTCTATCGTCGTAAGTTTCAAAGTGTCGTTAAAACATCACTCAGCCAGTTCACAGCTTCAGAGACTTTCTAAAAAGTGACTTCAAACAGACGAGAAAGATGGTTATTAGACATGTCGTAAACAAACCTGTATTTTATATTCATACACCATTACATTTATGACACATTGTTTAAATGTATGAAAGCACTCACTTTTCATACGAGAATTTATGAACATACCGTACATAGATGACCGCTACCAGCTTTAATAACCACCCGATATATATCGACCAATAATTGGGCGCTTCGATATTAAGAAACCGTAGCCTCCGACGACAGAAGAATGAGTTACGGAAGTTTGTGAGACCTAAACTAAACTTCAAAGCTAAACATCGACAATGGTCAATTGGGCTGATGTAACAAATCACAGAACCACCGATGACAAAGCACGTAACTGATGAGGACTTAGAAAAACACATAAGTGAAGCAAGAGAAGATGGTCTGATACATTCTATTGATTTTCCACGTTTTCCCTGTCATACACAAACAGTGAAAAGCTTGTAACAGAATCATCACTCTGATTTAGCTTTGTTATAATGTTTTATTTGTCTACTATTTGCATTTTATGAATAAATCAGTCTTCTTATTTCAATGATTATGACTTTAATGCTTAGGTTAAGTACATTTTCTACTCTCAGATTTGGTTCAATATTCTATATCACTATATTATAAAACATTCTAAGCACCTACTAAGTGGGCCTATAAAATGATGATGGACAACAAATTTTAATTTTTTTGCATGATTTTAGCCGTAGTTTTAATGAAATTGAAATAATAAACACAAAAAAACCCGTAACAAAATAAAAAACTAAATTTTAGAAAATGTGAAAATGTTAAGGCAAAAAATTATGCTTTTTTCGGCACCAAGATGTGGTTCTATCACAACAAAACTTTGTAGAATAACCTCTCACATAAAAAGACAAATTTGAATTACTATTATAGAACGGGTAATACAGAAAGCAATTTTTGCCCTATACGAATTTATGATTTATGAATGTTCTTTCAGGAGATAAACATGGAGATACTTTATATTGATAAGTAAATCATTAAAATGAGGGATGAGACACAGAAGATTGAAAGTTTACTTGAGCTCACCGACTGAGATGTTTGAAACGTAGTTCCTTGATAATCTAATCAAAATTACTATGTAATTTCTGCCCGGCAAGGTAATAAATATAATCCAGATATCTCCGACAAATGAAACTGTATTGAGCTATTATGAGCCCTCCAAAAATAGCAACAGAGGTTTGTATATCCAAGGGGTATTTCTATAACCTATCTAATAATGAAGGATTTTCCAAGAAATTCCTTAGATGTTTATTCCCAGTAGTATAGAGACGAAGATTTTTAAAAGATGCAATATTACTTCAGGCCGTAATTCGCTTACAGAAGGATCTCGAGTTTTGCTTTTCATAGACAACAATAGTTATTTATTATACAAGAGAAAAAAGTATTAGGTTTTAGCTCGAGGTTGTGTTGTCTCCCAACGCGAAGACAAAAAACCGAGAGCTAAAATCTAACATTTTTCCCGTGTACACTATTATATTCGCAGCAGTGTAAGGTTAGCTCAATAGATGGTGTGTAATTTGTATAATAAGGTGGTAAATTCAACTTTGGAATGAATGCAATTTAATACGATATTACTTTCGTGATCTATCTATCAAAATATTATGGATAGTCCTTTGAAAGCGTACAAGGAATTGCATTCGGTTTATTCCTTTCCGAATATCAGTCTATGCTTTTATTTAGAAATACAATATTTGTATCTTAACATATTGAATGTAGCAACGTAAAGCGGAAGAACGAACATCGCAAAAATGAATTTCTTTCTAGTGAGGTATATTTATAATATAAATGAAGGTAAGGGAGTTTCAGCAACTGTTTCCCGTATAGTTTTATACCGACGAGTTAGAGATTTAGGGCGTCCTGTACATTTTTCGATTTCCTACTCTCTGCGAGCAACAGAAGACCGCGCAAAATGCACGAAATCCCGACACAGATTTGCAAATCGATAGTATTTGCGAAACCTAAAATAACTTTAAAATAGGTTTTATGCAAATTTTATCAGATTACAAATCCGCCATGGGGCTAAAGAGGTATCGAAGCCGGAACACACTTTCACCGACTTTTCCGAACAAGGCCAATTGAGGCACTTGTTTTATAATCAACACGCAACAGAAATTAAAACGAACAGAAAATCGGAATTTCAATATCTACCACCCTTCCGTCGGATTAGCTCCTTTTCAACACTTCTGACGCGTTAGCCAATTTGAATTTATGCTTCAAAAGTTCGTTTTAGATGCCTTTGTTCTAATGAGTCATGGAAATAAATAACATATATGTGTTACTATTTACTGTTACGGTTTTGCTAGGTAAAAGAACAACATGAAACCGTCGACGGTATCGCATTCAAGGGATATCTCGATGTGTTGCAAATCGCTCTCAAAAGCCTGTGGCGCGAGGTTTATGCAAATATTTCTGAAAACTGTCGAAACGTCTCAGAATTTGTTTCTAAGAGCTACAGATTTAACATCGAAATCGATAATGACGAAGGGTTAGAGCTTCACAATTTGGCAAACACACACCAAAAAACGCTTCGAGTAGTAAAAGAGAAATTCAAAGGGTGGGTTTCTGCGAAGGAAAATATTATATTCAAACGACTAAAGACAAGCTTTCGATAATTTCATCGTAGAACTAAAAGACAACTGCAAAATACCAAACATTAAACAAGCTAGTCAGGGCACTACTGAGACTCCGAGTCAAAAACAACCTCAGAGATACCGCAAAACGAAAAGTCAGCACTTCAGACATAAACTACAGATAGAGTTGGTTTACCTACTCATTTTAGATGTTACAATTTCGTGAGGTTAACCTATGCGACTGACTTTACGATGAAACTTTTTAATACAAAAAATGCGAAATATTTCATAACATCGGTTTTGGCTGTATGTGTCGGAATCCGTTAGAGCTGCAATTTCTGTTAAAAGCAAATTTGACCATTATTGACAACCATATCAGCCCCTATATCATTCAAAAGAAGGAAACATTTTTTATTTAATAACGGTGAAATGAGACAGGTATTGCTCCTATTAAAAAAATTAAAACTGTAACGGTAGCTTCAAAAATTGGTTTTATTTTTCGAATAACATTTCAGACATTTTAAGGATTAGAGCAGTTTAGGAATTACATTTAATTAAAGTCTACAGGGTGTCAAACATTACAGGCTTGAATTTTCCAATAAATTATATTTAGTAGAATTCCAAACGTTCGGAAGTAATTTATTTTATTTTGCCATTTATTTTTGAGTGGGCGGGGTTTCAGCCAAGGCTGATCTACTAACCCCAACCCACTATACATTTACAAATATCCATGCCCGAACCCAGATTCGAACCAGGGACCCTTAGCACCACAGTCCAGCTTTAACTGAACTGCGCCACACGAGCCGGATTGGTGGTATTAACGTTCGTTTTTTTTATCTTTGAACTGATTGACCTCATAATTAAATCCGGAAATTGGTGTCGCTCGTCTGTCCGACAATCTATATACTTCAAAATTTTGGTCATATATTTTTTTAATGAAAAACCACGATTTTTTATTACATATCCTACAGTGCCCACCCTATAAATTGTAGCTGCCATTAAAAAAAGAATATGCCCTCCTTGACCATGCAGAAGTATACCACTGATCGCAAACTTGAAGTGCATAGATCGGTAGCAAACTTTGTATAATTATGCATACTATAAAAAACTTCAATTGTTCCAGACATTTCCACTCTGTATTACTGTTGTGTAAACAACGTCATCCAGACGTTCTTTCGGTTTAGACACCAAAAATAATGACGATACACCCTGTATATCAAAATATTTCAATTTAGTCAAGTAAATCTGGGAGGTTTTATATGAATAAGCACATAATTGGTTTAGATCATTTGAATTTTTATTTCCGCGGTTGTTTTTCTATTTTAAAATTGTTTGTAGCTGTTTAATTTATTAAATTTATAAGTGCTTGTTCACAATGGACATAAGCATAACAAAAACATAACAGATACATAATTCATAATGTTGAATAGTAGCAAACCAACGTATGTGTTCACAATGATTACATAATTTTTATTTTTTTGTAAATGTTTGCGTATGTTTTATGTCCTACCGAAACGGTACATAAAAAATACATAAAGTTGGGTCGGTTTCAACTTTACGTAGGTTTTATGAAAAATCTAGTGGAATTAGGTGTATTTCTGTTGGGTACAAAGACGCAGCTGTTGGTTTGACATTTCAGTTACTACGTCTAACGTCGATGACATCTCTTCTGCCAACATAATCTGGTTATTTTTAAATTGGTACATAGTTTTTGGCGCATTATTTCATAGTTTGGTGTGGTTTGGTCCTTCGTGTGTTGTTTTTTGATTGTATCCAACACGACATGGAAAACGTATAGACGTCGAATTATTAATTAGTTTGGTGCGATTAAAACCCTAATTGTTTAATAAAGGGGACAAAAGATATAAGGTTAATAGGTGATCGAATAATCCTGGTGTATGAAAAAAACCATATTCTTCATCATGCAGCTTCATTTCTAGACAAGCTTAAATTCTTAAATTCTCCCCTTTTCTCTCGGTCTCGATTTATAGGTCTGACCCACCAACGCCGTTTTTGTTTTGTAACAACTTTGTCTCTGTGTCTTCATAACAGTAAAAGCAATAAAACTGTTGAAATTTCCATCTCAGTGGCACATACATATACACCACAAATAATATTGTTATGTTCTTGACGTTTTGATTTGCGCCTACGCAGATAATTATAATCTTACGGTCACTGTGAACACTTTCTCCACCTGCGTAAAATTATGTCTTATGTCAATATTATGTTTTATGTATCTGTTATGTTTTTGTAACGCTTATGTCCATTGTGAACAAGCACAAAGACGCATTACGCATTACGTAACAAACATCAAATTTTTTTTATTATTAAAGTTAGATGTTTGTACCGTCTGAACAACCACCGGCAATTCGTCATTTTGTTTATCAACTTTGTGTTGCTCAGAAGCTGTGAACGTTTGCGTGTGGAGTTAAGTGCGCCTTTGTTTATCCCAATCCTCTGAACGACAAGATTATTAGGATTGTTAAAATAGAATAAAAACTGTAAATAATTTTAAGATTTTTTTATTTTATTTGTCGAACTCTTGCGTGCGGGGTAATTTGTCCAAACGAACTGTGTAAGTTATTCTTCCTTTGGGATCTGGGTAGAACGTAAGACGGATGAATTTCTTCTTTGTGGGCCATTTTCAGTAGATAAAGGGTCACTTGTGGCAGTCAGATGTTGTGCCAGAGTGAGGTTCGAGCGCACGTGTCCGAGGCGCGCTGTTGGTGTCTTGCGAGATCTACGCATACGCCAAGTTCAAGATCATTCGATTCGGTTCGCACACGTGCTCTTGAACCTCACTGTCTGGCGCGTTATGTAACTCTCTGTGACGTATCTACTGCGTTAAATGCATTTTCAAACGAAGTTTGGAATGTTTTTGAAGCCTGTATCTCTATGGGGTTTGTAACGGGAGCTCTCTAGTTTGTTTATGTCATCCGATTTTTTTCTTTCTTTTTTCTTTTTCTTTTTTATTTTTCTTTTTCAATTCAGCAAGAGTAAGTAGGTTGAAACGAGTTTAATGGAGATTTTCCCAAATTAATGGTTTAGAGTTTTTTAAGGTTGCGGAGTTTTTAGGGTATTATGAGAAATACAGAGTGGGTCCATTAGATAGGCGGTTTCTATACTGCAAAAGTTTGTGATTACGTAAATAGTATCGGCTGATTCTCGCACCGTGCGAATCGCTAAATCAGTAATTGTGAACCTTAATGATTTCTGCAGAATGGTGTTTAAATAGATAAGATTGGCCAGTCGGGTTAACTGTGATTGGCTAAACAAATAAATATGGCCGTTGTAATCTATTGGCACCATTTTGTGGGCGTATTCTGAAAAACATTCATAAAGTAGAGATGAAGAGAAAGATGTTTTAGGGAATTCCGTTTTGACCCGCGGAAACGTTCAGTGACCTGCATCGAAAGCAGTTACTCATTACGCTGAATAGTCTAATGTACTATATAGAGTAAAATTGAGATCTATCGAGCTTTTATTTGAGAACTGCGAGCAAGGGGCTGATTTGTAGCGAAACGAATTATTATTTTGCAGAGAATAAAGTGCACGTGAAAAAGATTCAGTAATCACTTTTTTTGGAGATATATTTTCTAGAAAATTTAACGGAAAATGTGCAAAAATCATTTGCATTGACAGCGAAAAGTTTTGCCATTCTTTATTCGGTTTACCTACCGGTTTTCCGTTAATTTTCACTCAGTTACCATATTGATAAAAATGCGAAACTACGCCGCAAAATGATGGAACCAAATAAATGCACACGGGTCATCAGTAAATTTTCTGGGAATATTAATGTTCATACATATTACATTATGTGCATATATTTTTCTGAATATACAAAAATGCATATTCGTAGAAATTATCGCCTACATTATATTTATTTATGTTTTGCGCTTTACCTATTTCAAGTTTATAGCTCATTTTTAGATAACTAATATGCGTTCGTTTATGTATTTATTTGCGTGTTTAATTAATCTATCACTTATATTTGCATACAATGTTGCTAACGGTAATTGTTAGTTCAGACACAGATATACCTACACCAAAAAAGATTGCTAACTTTATGGATTTAATGGGTAACACATTCAGGTATACTTAAAAACTATAAACATGTTCCCTTCAAAACTGTAAAATTACGCTTATGGATTTACGTATTAGATGTAGCCAAACGGTAGATGTTTATACTACTGCTCAATAGAGAGCGCTTTTAAGTATAATTTACAGTGACTTTATACGAGACAGTGGCAATATGAGAGTGTCAAATTGTTGAGATCGGCCGCCATGCTGCATCAAGTGTCTGTTATATGTATGTGGTTATTCTGTATTGCGTGTTACCTACACTACAATTGTATTGCTATTTGAGAAATCTAATTTGAATTTTCGATGCAACATGGCGGCTGAGCGAAGCTTTCAGTTCCTATTGTCACAACTGTCTCGTATAAAGGCATTGTATACCTCGAAATGTGATACTAAACGGAGCTAGAGGTAACGGGTAAATCAATTTTAATACCAAAACCTTGAAAGTTTCTCCCGGTACATTGAATTAGAGGGTAATAAAAGTAACTGGGGAGATGAGTCTCTGCATTATTTCGGAATTAAAACATTCAATCCATATAAGTGTCTATAATTGTTTAATGACACTCCTTTCATGAGTTGATAAAAGTCGATGGTCCATTGGTTTATGAAATGTAGGAGTTTTAATTACGGCCAGTCTTGAGAAAAGACGCAATTTTTCTTCGGGCCGTAGCTAAAATGTATTCTTGGCAAGATAATATAATTATACCATCAAAGCATAGCATGATGTGTTTTTTTTACAGAAATTCGTTAATGAAAATAACTTTATGCCTGGGAGTTTCTTGTTTTACAGTATAATTATTTCAGGAATATAATTGATGCAACGTCCCCCTCGAAGGTACAAAGAAATATTAAACATTAATCGCTTTTTTAACGTTTGGCCCAATGTACAAGAGAGGATTTCGTTTTTGAATAATCCACAGTGCAAGTTATGAAAATTGGATACAATTCATTTAAACTAACAGTAGTCGGGTTTCCATTCGGATTAAAGTATATTAGCCAGCATATAAATAAGAATAGAAACTAATTAATTCCGTTTATCACAAGCTCAATAATTTAAGTCGTACGCATTCCAATTTATATTCCCGCAACATGGAGGTTAATAAATATGAAACGGGTTAAACTTTTCCTCAATGGCACTACATATGAGAAAAGTTAAAATGAAATTGTTTTTGTCGCTGTGGTGAATTTCATTTTCGCGGTTCTAAAAACGGTTAATTTCCATTTATTTATCAACTGGATACAAGAAACAAATTTCGGTCACACAGAATTGTACAATTTATTATTTATTGCTGTATTTGTATGATTAGGCTACGAAACCTTTCGTTGACTAAAAATTATAATAACAAGAAAATTTTAAGAGGTGACTGCACAGTACCCCCTCCCTAGGAATAGATATGAGTATAGTAACACGATTTTTTCGTTGAATACTTATTGGATATTTCCAATTATTTGGTTCTACTGCACCAAATTACACAGCATCATCCAGTGACATTTGCTTTTTTCCTACGGGCAGTGTGTACTTGATGTTATACAGCGAAAGAGTAGAACCAAATGGTTTTGCATCAAATTGAAGTCAAAACTGGTACAAATCTCAATGCATTCAACCATTGTTGACTCTTGAGAAGCTTGTAAGTAGATAATCTGATGCCTATTTCTGAAACAAACCGAAGCCGTCAAACTGAATTTCTAGGTGGGTAACAATGTACAATTATTATAATTGTATAAACGTCTATTATTTCAATTGCATTAATTTTGACGCTTGTTTTAATACCTGCACAAATAGTGTTTTCAACATATGTATTCAGAGCATTGTAATCCCTTGTGTACAAAACATGTGGAACTTATATTTCCATATACGAGTTTATTTTATCCGCATTAAATGTTCTGTGTAAATACGTAATGTGCAGATGTATACCCAAACATTGGGGATTACCTTTCGTTATATTGAGCCATCGGTTGGACGTAGACCTAAATTATATTTTGAAAGGGGCTCCCCGATCAACCTTTCATTGCGAGTGGATCATTCAATGGCTTCTTTTTATATGCAAAAACCCAACGCTTGTATGAAAGCTTCCAAATCTGAAAATCTGTATTTTCGTTACATATCGATGACAGATCAAAAAATGAGAATATTAAATCGGTTTATCCTTATTGCTTGATTAACTACCACGGAATGACGTGACTATAGTAAGAGAGAACGTATCTCGTACTCCTGACTGACTCGAAAATAAATTGTTAATGTTTGGATCGGTGTCTAATTCTCGATTGGCTTTAAGTTACGATTGGTCGCTAAATTAAAAAAAAAACAGTGAAAATCTAGAAACGCTTACAATGACATTTTAATAGGTTTGAATGAGTAGGATAAGCCGTCCTTTAACTGTAAGGATAGATAAAGTGATCACTTTAACCGTAAGGGTAGATAAAGTGAAACAGATGAGTGTGCATTCTAATGATATCTGTCATTCTTATTCAAATCCACGATATAAAATGACCTCCAGAACATATGAAAATTCTGTTCCTATAGAAACGATCGCCACGGCGGAATCTAAGCTTGCTATTTTTGACGTCTCTAAATTAAACTTAAAGAATTGTCAGAAGCTTTGTGGACTGTTACAGCAAAAATACCCACTACTTCAAACGTCACACAAAATGTAAAAGGTCACTTTCAATAAAGTCATGTGCACTATTTTTCTCACTCTCACTAAACGGGCAATTTATATTCATATTATGCAACATCTACGTCTACAAACGAAGCGAGATACTATCAACGTCACTTAAAAAAATATTTGACATATTAACGACGT
>NW_022170596.1:20728759-20740655 GCF_008802855.1 Photinus pyralis
TTTCCTTATGAGCGGTACACGTATAAGAATTTTCTATATCGCAAATTTTTGTACATTTAAAATAAAAAAAATCTTTAAAAGCCTAAAAGGTTCAACAAGTAGGCCGGATAAGCATTAACGCTGACATCGTTCTTTCAGAAAATTTGTTCCTGTACACGTCATGACGTCACGTGCTTTTTCTTAAACTGTTTGGAACCAGATTGCTTTACCAATTCGCAATCAACATTTTTCTTCCTCTGTGGACATTTTAGCATTTATGAATAATATTGAAATTGCCTAATGCATTGATGTGTCAATTTAACAGGACACATGGGAAATGGTATGTATGTTCTTTTAAAGGAAGCTCTGCATACAACATTTTTTCAGACACTGTAACATATGCGCTCAAGATTTTTTTATAAATAACGCAACTATTTAATAACTTAGCGAGTTGACCGCACACGAACTCTGCAGATGCTCATTATTGGGGTGCGAAATTGTCCAGGGAACGACATGCTTAGGTAGGAATTGTCTGCGTGCAAACTTTCCGGACGCGAGTTATTTGGGTCGAGCGATATAGTTTACTTGTAGGGATGCGAAGGGGTACGACATTGGTGCACTATTTTAATGTAAAGAAAACTAAGAGGATCCATGTGTCAGTTCTGAACTTCTTACACCTTGAAGGGTAGGTACCTAATAAAGGTATATGTAGTAGAATTCAGACACAGGCGCATAGCCAATTACCATAACAATATCCGTGTAAACTTTCTGAATCTTTCCTTTAAATGTTGGAAAAAAGTTAACGCTAACAAAGTTACTCTCCATAAATTGTTAAACATGTCATTATCGTTCACCTTGTACTTTGCTATTCAGTAGCAAGGTTTTTCATTATCATTTAGCAATTATAGGTTGTACTAACAACCCTTCCTAAATCAACATCTTGGGGCACGAATACTGAGAAATGTCATTGTTAGTTTCCCTTTGACAAAATTTATTAGAACAGGAATGCGGAATGTCACATTTTTGTCAAATTCCTTTTAATTTTCGTTTAACATTCCATATCCGCTCCGTCCTTTATTGTTAGTAAAGTGAAGGCGTAAGTATACTAGAGTTAATATGCGAATCGCGCAATATTCTCAGATAGGACAGAATGTCTTTAGCCGCGTTTATTTTGATTAAGCAACTAACGGTGGTTGAACTGTAGGGTACGGAGGCTGCAGCTCATAGTTCCGGTTGGCGTTGTTGGTTATCCGTCAGTCGCGTCCGGGACTCCGTACGCTAAAGCTGATATGTACTACGCTGGCTGCTTATTGCTTCGCTAATAAATCGCTCGTCACGCATAAATGTCAACAATTCGTCTTCACGAATTTTTCAGCAATTGCGCTTGAAACATAAAATTATAATATCGACTTGAGTGAGACTTGTCAAAATGAAAGCTTTAGGAATAAGTGCTAGACTTTGCTTTTAGAAATAACTTAAGACTATAGGAATGTTTTGATATTTTACGTTAATTGTGGAATGCCATTATGCCGTGGATAAGATCATGTTTGTGCCATCAAGAGAAGAAGAAACCACCTTCGATAAGTCCTCCCGTGCATTTAATGTTAAAGGTGAGTACGCGCAAACTTTGACGATATAAGAAATTCGGGTAAATTATTGCTTTTGAACTTTTGATTAATGTAGACGCGGGTTTTAAAAGGGAAGGTCTGGAAAATATTGAGATCCACATTTTTAGGGATCATTTAAAGCTCGCCCAGAAATGAAATTAATCATTGGGGATGAAGACGCGCAATTCATATTCGCGCTTAAAAGCACGCACACGTCTTTAAATTGAATTTGTTTAAAATTTTCGGCGTTTTTAAGATTATCGGATCATGGAGAAGGTACTTGTGCGGCTTTCTTCGAACTAGACGAATTGAAAGTTTTCATTTTCTATTGTTCCGGAGCAATCGGAAACCTTACACCTGAAAAGTGTAGTTTCAATCCGCACGTAATATAATTGCATAATTTCATTCCATGTATCGAATGCTGTTCAATAAGCGGATAACAAAGTATTTAAATGATGTAAGTGTGGGTGTTCCAAAGTACAATTATTCTTCTGTGGCATTCTTGTTCGTAGCGTGGTTTGGTATTTGAAATAATTTATACCGTAATTACGTTTATAAGTGGTTTCGAATGGCGTTTCCAAATAGAGAAATTTATTTCCGATTCTCCTTCATAAAATACTTATTTAAGATTTGAAGATACGCTTTAGTATCGTTTACAGAAGATCCACCCATCACACACACCCCTTTCGTAATTATGCATTGGCACGATACCAAAACACTTTTTCGTTATAGCCAGTTCGGTTTAATAAAGCTTTATTCGAGATACGAAAACGTGGAAATCTAGAACAAAAATTAGTGCTGATTTGGGAAACTTTCATTTCACATTCATTGGGTATAAAAGGGTTTTTTCTGTATAAAACATAGACTCCATTCAATAAACAATACGTAATAACTGGCCGAGTTTTGTAATTAATTTGTACAGGGTGCGCCATCTCAATCTGGTCAATTATTGAATAACTGACAATTTACGGATTTTTTTTAAATTAAACTTAAATCCATTACAATGTATTACACCTAGTTACCAAAAATAATGTCAATTAAATGATCGCCATTATTGGTGAGGCAGAAATGCGCTCTTTTTCTAGCATTTTCCATTATGTACATTGGTCAGTGTCTCACGCGATATTGCTACCATTTCAGCTCTAATGTTTTGTTTGAGTTCATTTATCGTGTTCGGTATACCAGCGTATACTCTTCAAAAATCAACAGAAGTCCGGTGGGGTAAGATCCAGGGATCTTGATAGCCAGTCAATATCGCCGTTTTTTGACATCGGAAGCTCTGACAAGAACAGTATGGTATGTTGCGCCGTCTTGTTGAAACCAAAAATCTCTCGGACCCTTTTGACGCATTGGCGGTAACATGAAGTGTTGCAGGATCCACCGATATCAGTTGCCATTTACTGTCTCACCAGCTTCGTAAAAGAAAGGCCGACGGATAGTTTGGGAGCAGACACCGGCTCAAACAGTCACTTTCTGAACGTGCAAAGGTGTTTCGTGAATTCCGCAGGGTGCTCCAAAAGCGAAACTTCTGTTTATTAACGGCTCCAGAAAGTGTGAAATGAGCCGCGTCGGTCATTAGAATTCGTTGCCAAAAGTCCGGATCCATTTCCATCACTCGAATGACATTAATTACTGCGCGTAAGTTTAGGCAACTCGGTTGTCCGACAGTTACGAGACCCTGTAATATAACTACCGAGATACTAAGCCTTGCGAATTGACTACATTGCGAGGCAACACCTGTTTACTAATTTCAAATTTTAAAAATCGGCGATTAGACTGTTTGAAATTGGAAAAAATTTAAAACAACGTAATAATGAATATATTTGATTATACAGGGTAAGCCTTTTGTTTCTTGTAACGGCTTTAAATATTTACTTGGGTCCTTCCTTGAATGAACAAATACTTAGGCTTTAGGAGATAGCGGTTAGGAATGCCAAAAGGCCCCTAACAATCCAAATCCTGAAAAACATGCCCGAACTGTTCTTCAACTATTTACCTAATTTCAAATAATCATCGGTCTCAAACAACAAAAACTAAAAGACGTGTAATTTCTAATTAATTAAAAATCTTTCTGTCTATCAAGGTTTTACGGGATTAAAAATTAATCGCGTGCCAGATTAAATTGATTAAGATCGTCTAATTTCAAAGGAAATAATTAAAATTAATTCACTCAAATCCGCGAAACCGTCAATGTGTTGGCAGTTAGAGTTCGAGTCCGCAAAATTATTTCCGTACAAGAACCCATTTACTTTAGCTTGAGCAAACAACAGTAACAAGGTCACTTCTTAGTTACGTCAACTGGGAAAAACCGTTCACAGAGGCCTACGGATTTCTGTAGTCGGGGAGTTTTGCACTACAAATAGTTTATTTACATATAACAATCCGGAAAAAGACACAGTACTAATGTCATGTTACTGACGAGTTTTTTTTAAATAAATTTACACCGGAATGGTTATTTTATTAATAAAATTTTCAATTTTATATAGAACTTTTGAATTAATGTCAATCTGGTCAGTGTTGGCAGGAGTCACTATAGACGTTTAAGGCAATGTCACGATGCGGCCGGTAAAGTGGACGGTGCGGCCAGTAAAGTGGCAAGCGGCAGGAAACGCGTAGTCTGCTCTGCCTCTGTCATGGAAATAAAATTTCCTGACCAAGAAAAGTAGGCATAAAATGAATGGTTTTAGGACGATTTTTGGGTAACAACATTTGTTTCGGAAAACTCCAAGCTTTTTTGGTACAACTTTTCCTTTCCATACAATTTTAGAAAGACAACCTTTAACCCTTAACAAATAACCTACGTCCAACTCTATTGAATTAAGGATACCGCAAATTCTTGAAAAAAATACAAAAAACTTTGCCTGCTAAGATCGAACCTGGAGCCCCCGCGGTGTAAACCAAAAAGTTGCCATTATGGCACAACATTCAAATAGTATTTAACAGGTTCATAATTTCGAAAATAGTTATGGGGAACGTCAATTGCGCATGCATGCGGACGCGTCCCGCGTTTAAAAATGTTTCTCCCTCCGGCCGATCAGTGACCCAGTTCGTGATGCTTTTTCTGTGCATTGAAACAAACATGGCAACCTCTGAGAGCGTGTCATTTGTTCACATTGTTCAAGAAAAATAATTCTACAAAAATCTCAAAAACTCATTTTGCGAGGCATCATTCTGTGCGGTCCGTACTATCACGTTCGGATCACGCTCAGACACATTCAACGGTCCTTTGCAGAAAAGTTTGAGGGCAGTGTGCAGAAACATTAAAAACCTTTTGCTTTGGGTTCGAGTTTCGGTTCAAACCTTGCAAACATTGAGTATACGGCGTGGCGGAAAAGTATGGAATCAGCGAGCTACAAGCCTTACCTTCACATGAAAGTTTGTTTGAATATTATATTATGCATGTTTTGACGGACACGGGTATTTTTTCTAATGACGTCATTTCAAGTTATGTTATGTTTTACATACGCATTTCTCAATGTTTTCATTTAATTACATTAAATCTAAAATATCTTGAAATCTGAGAACTACAGAGTGGTAAAACCCTATACCATTTTGAAGCTCCTCGTCTAGAGCATCATAAAAGACTAAAATAATACAGGGTTTTCAAAAAAAATGCTCAACATGACATAACTTGAAATAATAATAATAATAATAATAATAATAGCCATTTATTGAGTTGATACAGATTAGTTAAAAATAAAATTAATATAGATTTACCCTTATACTTTTGTACAACCCAATGGGGCGAAGTTCAGACACGTAGAATACTACCGTCTGTTCTACCACTTAACCCCTTCTCATTAGATTTTATACATTATAGAACTGTAATGGCAACAGATAAGCAGTTCATACCAACTAAAGCAAAAAATTGGGTAAATTTGAATGAGAAAATCATGAAATCAAAACCAAACTAAGAGAAATAAAAAAATAAATAAATAAAAAAGAAAAATGATATGAAATGATTATGGTACGAAAGTGATACTAGGAGCTAACTAAATCATAACTGACTCAGATATAATATCTTTTTAAAACGATTATTAAACTGTTTTACTGTACAGTTTTTCAGTTCATACGCAAGGGAGTTATGCAATTTAAAGACGTTGTACGTAAACGATCTTTGGAAGATAGTAGTGTAGTATCTAGGTGGTCTCAAAACATTTTTTGACCTAATATTTACGTTATGTGCATCGCCACTGAACGCAATCCTGGAGTACAAGTACGGTGGAACTTTAGTAGTAATGATACGATGGTACAAGGTGGCAGCATGTAATAATCTTCTATTAGCCATGTTCAGCCATTTGACTTCAACTAACTTATTACTAATATGATCGTGCTTCCTTACACCAAAAATCAAACGAAGACAGGAATTTTGCATGCGTTGAATGCGTTTCACATCGCTGACATCTAAGCATGGGCCATACACAGTATCGCAGTGATTGAAATGCGATAAAATCAGTGCTTCGCATAAAATTGCTCTAATGTTTCGATCGAGGTTTCGATTAAGATACTGCCTATTGCTATATATTAGTTTTAGATTGCAGTATGCTCTACGAAGAAGTTCAGAGATGTGCTTTTTGAATGATGTCATTCGAAACGTCAAAACATGCATAATATAATATAATATCAAACAACTTTCATCTCACACTTTTTTCAATATAACGAATGGTTAAGGCTGTAGCTCGCTGATTCCATACTTTTCCGCCACTCTGATACCACATGTAATATAATAAGGCTGTTGAAAATGGGTCAAATTCAGTGACAGCGTAGGGTTACACCAAGGTGCTCTGCAGCTTTTTTTAGATCCGCTTTAAAGGTTTATTGGGTTTTAAATTCAATTTTAACGTGATAGTTTTGATATATGTGGATTTATTTGGCGTTGATATTGAAAGTTCAATCTACATTGAGTTATTAAATTGATTTTGATTTACGTTGTAGAGTAATGGGTATATGAGTAGCTCAGGTGAGTTTACGTTAGTAGCTCTAACTTTGGCTACAAGAGTCCTTGGTTCGAATCCCAAGTACACCATGGCTATATGTGATTGAGTGGGAAGGGTACCAACACTCCGCCCACTATAAAATAAAGGCAATAAAATAAAAAATTAATGAATTTCATTCTATCTTCCCAGTTTTATACAGGGATACTTAGTTACGTTTTTCAAAGAAGCTGGGTGGCACTCAACTTTTCGAAGAAGCTACGAAGGTTTTATTCCCAAGCTCTCGCCAAAGCCCTTACTTCTACTCTTATAGTTCTAAGGGTTGTATTATATTCATCAAAATACTTCTGAAAAATCAATAAGAAATTGGGCACAAAAAATTAGTGTGCTAACTTCACAAGGAATATCACACTTACGTTTTGTCATTATAGCTATCGGTAGAACCGAGGGTAGAACTATCTTCTAGTGCTATCCAGAACTTTTGAGAAAACAACATTTTCAAAAGGAATCCTCCATATAGGAAATTAACTAGGAATTCAAGTATGCTCTCTAACATTGTGTACAGTAAGAGAGCTCTATGGACTTCCTATCTTTAATATACCTACACACAAAGTGAATCCCGTTTATATATCCTATATATTTATAGACGATGCATTGTAAGAGAGACGGCAAGCTGGGCGCACTCTATCATACTTCCACTGACGTCTTCTTACGAAAATCATGGTCACTCGCCTTTGCGTTTTGAAACCCACAGAAAGCTGTATGAGGTCAGAGGTTATTCATAAACCGTTGAAGATACTTATATCTCAATTTTTCTTCTATAAATTTTCGGTTTGCCCTGAGTTTTGAAATAAATGCACAGTGATCGGGATTTTCGAAATATACTCCACTAGTAGAAGTGTGATAGGCTGGCAAACATGCCCTCTCTTTCGTACATTGGATCGGCCACGATATTCCTTCACAATTTAACGAGCAGTTGGTATATCTCTTCATTTTACACCATGGTGTCCACTCACCTAGTACTAAAGAAGGCTTAACACGCTCGAATAACTCGATAACCGACTCATCTTAGATTGACAGGGAAGAGACGTTTTCCGAAGATTTTGACCATAGAACACAAAGACACAAAGAACATTTATGGCAATAAAACCAAATTTATTACATCAAGATCTGACCCAAAAATTGATAGAAAGACGACTAGGCTCAGATCGAACTGAATGGATGTGATCCCAAATGGATTAAGAATAAAAGACAGGTCACAAAATCACCGATATGCCGGAAGCTCTAAACAACAACAAACAACTTTGAAACTTTCTAAGGTTTTCTTCACAATAGAAAATTAAAAACCACATGTTAGTTTGATTCATTATTACGTGAGAAAAAAAGAACTCTCAGCACATAAGCGAGCGGCAATACAAAAGTATTCGTATGCAATAATTTGATTGTACCATTAAGATCATCGTTTCAGAAATAAAATTGTTAAGCATGTGGTTGACACAACTCACTTGTTGATTCCCAATGGACCTGTCCGAACATTTCACCCATAAATAAATTTGTGTATTTACAGCCAGTTGATTATGCACACTTCAAATACCTCCGCCATGTTCAGATTTATTGGTCCATTTCGACTGTACATAATTTGTATAACAAATGCTATCTAACCTAAATGAGTAACTTTTCTCATTAAATCTTTTGTCGGGGATAGATCACCGACATTATTCTCGAAAAAGTCTTAACAACTTTTCTAAACTTCCAAACTTGGAAAAACATGTTTTAGGAAGTTAAGACAATTGGGACACTTGTTTTTGTACCGCACCAGTCGCGAATCGATTGCCACTGATCATTTCGGTACATCTTTGATACATGCGAGATTGCTTATCAACACTCCAAACAAAACGAAAATTTGAAAATTGAAATGAGAAGTTGAGAATGTGAAGTTTGAATAAGTTATGTTGTCAAAGTCCAGAGAAACCTATAAGGGTAGTCGATGACGTCAATCGTTCGGTCGCGGAATGTCAATATCGTCATAGATTTACGCACTCCCTCTTTTAATGTTAAACTTTGCAAAGGGTTTATTGGAAGGCGTGAAGTTATAAAATAATCCGTCTGAATTAAATCAGATTATCATCGCGTTTCTCCCCTGCTATTAATAACTGGTAATCGATTCAAATGTATATCCTATTAAGTACAAAGTAAAATCCCTACCCGTATAGTTTAACTGTTGTAATGAAATATTAATGACGACTAGAATATTGTAAAACTAAATTAAGGGAATTTCCTTTTCTTAATTGTTCCGAAGTCGGCATTAAAAGGGTTTAAGCGGCGCTTTTTATGTCAGCTCGTTTTCCGTTGTAAAAGTCGGGGTTTTGAGATTATTCGAAGTTTTTCATCCGGACTGTTGTTAAGTTTAAAACGTTGATATTATCGCACGTAATCGCTTATACATTTTCTACAGGGCGAATTCCAAGAATAATCACACGCAATGCGTTCAAAGTGACGTCGGCACTACTCGTATTGCTAACTTGGTATTATTCAAGCTACGATGTTGGATAAATTAGAAAATGTGAAACTGCTTTCTCACGAGATTGCAATGGCAGTTCTTCCTTGGGTGATGATAAACATAATACTCAAAACAGAATTGGAGAATTTGAAACCGTTCGCCCCCCCCCCCCAATTGTCTAAAGTTTTACTTGGCACCACTAAAAGCATGCGTATGCAAATCTGAGACCAATTGGTTGTCGTATGTAAAAATTATGCACGTTTTACTTTCAAAAACAGCATCTCAAGAAATAATTCGTGGGGGGGGGGGCCTTTTAGCGATATTTGATGGCTGTCTGGCACACCTTCAAGGTGATATAGGTTACCTACTGCAAAAAATTCTTCCAGGACTCTAGGACCATTCCTCTAGAAGTAGTTCAAAACGATAGAAGTGGGTCCGGACGGACGGACGGACAAAACGCAAACAATAGTACATTTTTTTTATTCTTAAAAAATGAACTAAAAAGTTCCTTATTTTAAATATTTTATGTAGAATCCAGTTGGAAGTTGGAATTTTTTAAATGCAACACTGTGTATCTTAACGTCAATTTTTTGATAGAATCCATAATTACTATTTGAACACAATAAAAAATAACGTTTTTATTGACTTTCGTGGACAAATTAAAACAAAGTAGGTTGTGATACATCAATGTACCTAATCAAAAAAAAGAATTCAAAAAAATTGACGTTAAGATATACAGGGTGTTGCATTTAAAAGTATCAACATTGGGCCAAATCTCAGAAATGGTGTTTCACCCTAGAAAGTCAAACTTTTCGTTGTCACCCTGTATCTCAAAAACAAACTTAGCTAGATTGATTCTGTTTGTGGTAGTATTACAAGTTTCACAAAAAAGTGAGGGACGGATGGATAGCTCCTAAAGCGTGTTCGTGATTTTGGACTTTCGACGAGATGTGTCCTTAAGACAAGAAGAAGAAAGAAATTATGTGAGTAGCCGCGCAGTAGTATGATAAAAAAATTAAACGTTAAGTCACGAATGCATAAAGTTGGAAATTAATTTTCCGTATAGAAAGAGACACTCATTGAAAACTTATTAGCTATGTGCTACTTATGAAGCAAATCTAATGGTTATTAGGTAAAGGTTAGCAAATTAAAACGAACAATAGCGGAAGTTAGACGTAACCAACAAATTAACTCTTGCATTTGGAGTATTTTTTGGATTTCGAAATCAATAAGCCCTTCCGTTATGAGTCCGAATTCAACATCAGCCATTTTCTTTTGCTTCCATTTCATTAAACCTGATCGGAGGTGATCCGGTATGCCAAGGTTGGACGACACAAAGGGTACTTTTAGACGCTGTACAACAAAGATGTACATAGTTTATTTTCCATTTGTATTCAATACAGGGGATATTGACAGGTCGGAATTTTGACATTTGAACAGTAAATAGAAACATTGTTTAAAGACTGTTTATTTTTAACCGGTTTGAAACTTTTCCACCGTATGATATGTTCGTGTACGAACTCAGAAGAAGGATTTTTTTGTCCCATTAGAATTCAATGGTAAATAACGGAAGCTTGTAACTGAGTTAAATATATAAATTTTAAGGTTTAGATTTTTTTGTAAAAAAAGCGAATATTCCGTATTTTTTCATTGTTCATTTGAGGGCTAATAAATTAGTAGATAGAAAAGTGGTCACTTATATCGTAGTACCATTGTGGACAACCGGTCCATTTTCCTAACGAAATTGTGTCAAAGTGTTTCCGTAAATTCGAGTTCTTTAAATTTTTGTTCCTCGTGTATTTTTCAATTTCGCATTACGTACGTCTCAAATTCTTATCAAGTTCTTATTAAGTTCTCTCAAATTCCCTTCATGCTTCCTGACGATTCTCTTAACTCTTAACTCATAAGTCGTTCTAAAGGTCCCCAAGGAGCTATTTAGGCAAAAGAGTTGAAGAAAGTAAAAAATAAAACTCCACACATAATGTCACATACATATCTAGTTACTTTTATAAACTTACAAGATAGAAGTTTATATTATCTCGTTTCCATTTGCAAACAAAGTTCATAAAATCGATACTGTCGTTCCCAGTTGTTTCTAAACAATTTTTGTCTCATTTGTTATTTTGCTCCAAGGCAGTACCTTCTACTACTATTCAACCTTTTGTAAAGTAATTCTAAAATATGATACGCGTAGTGCCTTGTTAGGTATCTTGCGATGTCGCTCATTATAAGTTTTCTCATTAATTTCGTTAATTAGATAATATTGTGGTAGTTGAAGTTCATATGTGCGACACGCCGATAACAAAGAACCATTGCATATTTGCATATTAATGAAAAAATAACACATACGCGCATGGGTTGTGTTTATACACGGGGTATGAAAATACACTGCAAAAGCAAAAAGCACCGCTCTCAGTTATATGCTGGATATTTATGTGCGTTAACGCGTATGTGTCGATTTATAGCCGGAGGGTCGCACTTGTACGACCTCAAGTATGCAGATAAATTTAAGGAATGCGGTTGGACGTCGAATCTGGGAACGTATAGTGTAATTGTTGCGTGCCGATCAAAATGGCATAAATGAGAATAAATTGATGATAGCGTATGCATAATTATGTAAAGAAAGTAATCAAATACTGCAATTTTATTCGGATTGCGATCAGATGATAAAAAAGAACTCTCATCTAAATTCAGTTGCGTAATATGCGTCGTAATTGATGCGATAATTTCTTCTCCCTTCATGGTTGTAGCAGTATTGGCATTTGCCTTGATGGGTTGCTAACATACCAATGAAAATATGAAGGAACAACAACGCGGATGGGATATATCTTTCATAGTTTTGTACAGTTCCCAACCGCATATAAATACATCAACTT
>NW_022170596.1:20740755-20758008 GCF_008802855.1 Photinus pyralis
TTAACAATCCGAAGAAGAAACTCTTGAATTTGAATAATTTAATCT
Organism: Photinus pyralis; assembly: GCF_008802855.1. NCBI lineage: Eukaryota > Metazoa > Arthropoda > Insecta > Coleoptera > Lampyridae > Photinus > Photinus pyralis. The sequence continues at coordinate 20,740,801 of NW_022170596.1, forward strand.
GACTTTAATCTAATACAAAATTTGATATGCCCAAAAGTAGCCAACTCAAATAGATTTAAAAGCAGCTTCTCTCCTTTCCCATTTGTGAAAAATATCATTCCGAAGTATCTTACATAAAGTAAATGAAACATTTTGTTAATTTTTCTCCAATCCAGAAGGCATCTGGTCATAGTTACGGTAACCTTAGACTGAAGTTGTATTTCGAGATGAATGCCGCTAAGAAATTTTAACACTCCAGCATTTACCTCTGCACGGGCGAAACAGTTAAAGACAAACAATTGAAGTCCCTAATCAAACTAAACGAGTTTAAACATGAAGGAACTGGCCAATATTAAACAAATGAGAATAAGCATAACATTTAAAGTGAAACAATTAAATAACAAGCAAATTCACGGGTTACCTACCCCTAGTTACAAATACCTGAAGTCAATATAAGTCACATAAAACGAAGAGTTACAATTAAAATTAAGTACCTTTTGTTATGGCACAAATACTACACAAAGCTTAACAATTAAAGTTCGAACAAAATCATCTGGTCTCTTACTGAACGCAGAAAGCAGTGACGCTGAATTTTACAATGGACCTGTGAACCAATGAATTACAAAATGCAAAATCAGCAAAGCTAAATCAAGACACTATTTTCTACATAAACAGATTAACATCGTTTAAAAATTGTTGATATAAGGAAAGGGCCCCCAAATATTTTTGAAGTCTGTAAGCTCGGCCGCCATTTTGGAGCCCACTTATACTTAACGCTCGCCAAATGTTACATTGTCTATCATAATTTAAAGAAAAACTATTGGTTTTTTTAACGTTTATTAATGCATAAGGTATTTAAGGTATGATTTTACACATTAAACAGTTTTTTTGTGCAGAGATTTCGACAGTCAGTGGGCTCCAAAATGGTAGACGAGTCTGCTACCTTAATAAAGTACTGTGTACACCATACGATAAAGCACTGCAACCGCACCCCGCAAATTGTAAGTTAAGCTGGTATTGCATATTCTTGAGAACGGGATGTGAATCATGGAGGGAGAGGACGGCGAGTGGTTTTTTACGTTGGTAGTACCGTTGATGGTATGTGGTAGTACCGATAAAAATGTATCAAATAGGGTCTCTGGTTCGAATCCGGGTTTGGGCATGGATATTTGTAAATATATAGTGGGTTGGGTTGGTAGAGCAACCTTTTTTAGCGCATTTTTTATGAATAAAAAAAGTGTGCTATTGTTTGCGTTTTGTCCGTTCGTCCGTCCGTCCGGACGCACTTCTACCGTTTTGAACTACTTCTAGGGGAATGGTCCTAGAGTCCTGTAATTTTTTGCAGTAGGTAGCCTAACCTCGAAGGTGTGCTAGACGGCCATCAAATTTCGCTGTCTAAAAGGGGGGGGGGGGGGCCCACGAGTTATTTCCTGAGATGCTGTTTTTGAAAGTAAAACATGCATAACTTTTACATACAAAAACCAATTGGTCTCAGATCTTGCATACGCATGCTTTTAGTGGTGACAAGTTAAACTTTAGAAAATGGGGGGGGGGGGTAAACACATGTACTACCCTTCATGGTATTCTAATGAAAGGTCTCGTCGAAATAAATTGGTTTTTACAAACTATAACTTTTCCGTGCGACTCTTTTTCGAGATCAGAGCGACGGGGCCTGAGGGGGGGGAGTACGGGGTTAAAAATTAATTTTATCCCTCATTGTATTTTAATTAAAGGTCTCAACGAAAGGAATTAATTTATACTAACCATAGTCTTCCTCCTCGATCCCTTGTAGTGATCGGTTATAATTCCTTATATCTTAAGATTGAATTGTCAAAGGAAAGTACCTACAAAGGGCGATTGGGACGTTTGGAAGAAATATAACCATTGGGCATTTAAATAAAATTTGATACATAGCCACTTGGAATAAAAGAAAATTTAACACCAGTTTCAAAATTTGGTTTTGCGCATGCACAGTGCCAACTTTCTTATTTACGGAAGCCTTTAAATGAAATTTGATACATAGGCGCTTGGAACAAAGGAAAACGAGAAGGAAAATCACACGTTAGTTTCAGAATTTAGATTTGCGCAATGTGCAGTGCCAATTTTCTTATTTATGGAAGAAATTTCGTAGGGTTGTTTAAAAAAAAATGCGCTTTACCTACACAAGGGTTGTGCACAATTTGTACTTGTTTTATTTAACTTACAAATCTGACTAATCACATGTTGCCTATGCTATTGTAATATAATTTTGTGTAATTAAATAGTCTAAACCTAGTAGCTTTTAAACTCTGGTCAACCGGCTCGAGTTACCCGCAGGCAGAGTCCGGTACACCTTATACTCTACAGCGAATCTTGCGCTTGTATAGTTTCCGGTATAGTAAGATAAGAACGGTACACTCAGAACGGATAAAACGACTTCGCTTATAAATCGCTTGCTACTCTGACTCGGGTTTTATCAATTGAAGTGTGGGTGTAGCTATGTACGTATATGGCCTTACTTTTGACCTACTACTTAAAATACAAATTGCTAGTATAATGATTGAATTTGGATATGTATATGAAAATTCTTTTTAAAAAGACTACAAATTTCCTTATCACCAAGAAAGATATATATTTTCTATGCTCCTATTACCACAACCATGAAAGGAATATTAACTGGGTCAGTCTAAGGAAAAAGTAGTAAGTGAAGTAAGAAATGAATGAATGCTAATTGGCCGTCGAGCAATAACTTAAAATCCATGCAATAACTGAAATACTTAGTTCGTTTGAATTGAAAAATATGCTTTACTACCAGCGTTCAAAGGACGTCATGTAATGCAAAGAAAACAATCTCCAATATGCAACCCTTGACTACGGAATACTCTGTATAGCATACTGGAACGTTTAAAATCGATCCACTTCACCGGCAATTTTCAACTTTCAGTACTAAACCACACACCACAATGCTTGTAAATTCCAGTTACACACGGAGATATTAAAAATAACAATAACAAACGAGATAAACGCAACAAACACGAAAAAAAGCAATTCAAAAGAGGTTTGACGACACTCGACGATAAGGGCTAAATCTGGTATAACGAGAAAAAAACGCATAAAAGCATAATTTAATGAGTGTATCTTTTAAAATCTCGGAAATGTGTTTCCAAATGTACGGGCGCGCGCGCAAAACTCATAAATTGTTCGCGTGTGCATTTGCGAGCGGTACGAATTAGTATTGGTTTAATGTTTATCACGCAATCTTCGCGCGAAGTGGATATTTTGATACATTAATGAAGTGTTAAAAGCGTATGCAGGGAACGCAAAGGACTGCTGTCTGATCCGTGATTTATGCTTGTGCTGTGTTTCTTCGCTTCTAGCGGCGGCGTCGGGGATATAAGGAAAATAAAGCCATGTTGTTATACGTGTATAATTTGTCTCTTGACGGCATCTATTTTTTGCGTGCTAAACTTACAGCGTCTAAGATAAAACCTCATTATTTATGTCAGGGATTGTAACAGAATTGGTTTCTTTGCGGCATACACTAACGTACATAAATTGGCAGATTTCTCTTAGTCGTAGTTATCGTTAAATGCGACGCGACGCTTTGGAAGCAAGCTAAGCACATTAAAAAAAATCACGCGTTGAATCCGATAATCTGCTGATATAATTTATTAAATTACTGATTTTTAGATACTCTGTTTGAAATAAGAATAACGCGTTGACAATTTAGAGATCATTTACGAACCGTTGCAAAAATCGGACTTTAAATGTGTTCCCTACCACACCCGAGGTTTTGCCGACCGGCTTGCGCCAGTTTGTCCTTGTAGAACGGCACAGGCTTGGTTTGTGATATCAGGCGCACTTATCAAAGACAGAAAAACACTTGCTGACAGCATCAGGAAACCACTTCCTCCCCGCCAGTTTCAAATCCACCTCCAATCACCATAAAACACGTGCGTTAATTAAATTTCGTCCGATAAAAAAACTCCTTACCGCAAACGAACCACGCATTTACGAAACTTCTAAAAGAAAAAGTAACACTGAGATACCAATTCAAGTACAATAAACCAATTTTGTACTTATTCGTAATCCCCCAGATTTGCATGTAATAAAATGAAACACTGTGATATATAGGGTGCCACGTATTTTTGATATAACGAAATAACGTTAATATGACGTTGTTCACGCAATATATACAAATCGTTCCATACGTACTGGGTTTCCTTTTTCCAATCACTTTTTTAGCGCATTTTGAAGAATTAAAAAAAATGTGGTATTGTTTGCGTTTTGTCCGTCCGGTCGCCCGGACCCACTTTTGCCGTTTTGAACTACTTCTGGGGGAATGGCCCTAGAGTCCCCCCCCCCCCCCCCCCCCATCAATTATTCCCTCAGATTCTGTAAGTAAAACGTGCATAGCTTTTACGTACGACAACCAATTGGTCTCACATTTTGCATAGGCATGCTTTCAGTGGTGCCAAGTAAAACTGTTGAACTATTGAAAATGGGGTTCATGGTATTCTAATGAAAGGCCTCATCGAAATTAATTGGTTAGTACAAACTATAAGTTTCTCGTGCGATTTTTGTCGAGTAGAGGAAGGGGACGCGGAAAAGGAGAGGGAGTAGAAATTAATTTTATCTTTTATCATCATTCATGGTATTCTAATTGTAGGTCTTATACGTTATGTTACTTTACGTTAAGTTACGTTACGTTAGATTACCTTACATTACCTTACATTACATTACAATACATTACATTACAATACATTACATTACAATACATTACATTACAATACATTACATTACAATACATTACATTACAATACATTACATTACAATACATTACATTACAATACATTACATTACATTACAATACATTACATTACAATACATTACATTACAATACATTACATTACAATACATTACATTACAATACATTACATTACAATACATTACATTACAATACATTACAATACATTACATTACAATACATTACATTACAATACATTACATTACAATACATTACATTACAATACATTACATTACAATACATTACATTACAATACATTACATTACAATACATTACATTACAATACATTACATTACATTACAATACATTACATTACATTACATTACATTACATTGCATTGCATTACATTGCATTGCATTGCATTGCATTACACTACATTACATTACATTACAAGGAATTCACAATTCAGTTTTTTCATTTCCAGTAGATGTGCGTCGTCTAGTCGATCTTTCTGCCCTTTGAGAGTATCCTCCACCGACCCTCGTTCTGCTGATATTTGCACTGAAAGATTTGACATCATCTGTAGATGTGTCTCGTCCAGACGTTATAATTGGCCTGTATGAGTACCATCCTCCGACACCTCTACACCAATAGATATTGCTATGTAACCAATGTCAAGATGGGCGTTGATATTTGGTCCAGAGTACAGACGCCTTAATTAATGACAGGTCATTAATTGTTAGTCAAGTTTTCTTTTCAAATTATTTAATTGTTCTTTACGTGTAAACACAAAACGAGTATTGGCTTTCTAGTTGTATGCAAGCGGTTTGTTTTTCCCTGTAAAAGAGTAATTGCTAGATTGTTGAATGTAGGGCAATTAATTGAATTGTGTATTTTGTTGTCAATTTTGCTTTGTTAAATAATTTTCATAATACCTATCTGTTAAACTGACGTAACTAGTAATACCAATGTGATTGATAAGATACTTTTAATGGCCTTAGCCTGTTAAATTCCATAACGTACGTTTGTAAACTTGTTTCTATCGCAACCGGAAACCACAACAACCTGATCTATTTATGTACAATGTTATTTGGAATTAAATTTTCTAAATTTAAAATCGGGTTCTTTTCGTAGGTATGAAACCTACTGAACGTGATTCGACCGATATACAAATAGCGGACTTGGTTGATTTGACAAAGTTCAACCGCGTTTATTTGACACATATCGGCCTAATATGACGTTAATTACTATTAAGTGACAGTTCAGTTTGAATTTATGGGCAATCTGATTACTTTTGTTAAAAGGTTGATGTAATTTATTTGCGATAAGAATGCATTTTAATGGGAAAAACTGCGTGCTTTTTGTAGAAACGTCGGCGGGACTGACTGTTGTGTTTCTACGCTCCCGATAATTGGATGAAGGATTTTCGAATTCGTTAAATACTAAAGTTGGTGTAAGAAGAAGGCCTTTTGCCAATTTCGAGACCGGGGTGCTTAAAGCTTAAAAGACGCGAGTTCTGTGGCACGTTTTAAGTTGTTTTTATGTCGAGCAAATCAGCCGAGTTGAAAGTTGAGAAGTATTAACAGTAGGGTTAGCGGCCTCATTGAAGTTTGCGTCTACTGTTTCGAAAAGCCATTATTTCATCGGTCGTGTGTTTGGCCAGGCAGTTTAATTCATTGCAGTAAATTAAGTTCCTGTGTTCCGACAAGGAGTTAAACTGAAGAAAAAATGTATATAGCGATATGTTTGTTGAGTGCGTTTGATTTCAGTCATAATTAGTGGTTTTTGCGCGGATTTTTGGGATTTGTGGCAGAAAACTGTAAGTAGTTTAGGATTTCATTAACTTGTTTAATTATTTATCGAACGTTTATGCGGGGTGTGTAAAATGGACTTTGTTATAGCCCTCTTTGTTTGCCGGAATTTTGTGTTTAATTTGATATGTGTTTACAATAAGTTTTGGCTGTGTGTATTCATTTAAATCGTGTGTTTATTCGAACCCTTTAACGATACAGATAAATATCTCATGCTTAATCATGATCAATTTGTTGATCCGTACCCATATTTTATTTCAGGTCAAAATTTGTTTAAGTAACTCGTTTTGGAAATTAAGGAATTTGATCGTGGCCATTATTTGCATTGATTTTAGTTATAGAGGCTCATGAAAAAATTAGTTCTCGTTAGCATTTATTACAAACTCCCGAAACCAAATTTTAATAGCATCAGAACAACAGAAATGCTCATTCAACATATGATGACAAATGAACTTAAAGTAAGTTCGTAACATGCACCCTATTAAACGAACTAGAAACTATAAATTGATCAAGCATGTTTGCACCTATAGTAAGCATAAGTAACATAAAATGACAAGGGTCGGTAAGCCAATTTTTTTAGAAATAAAAGTCAAGAGGCTGTGCGCGGTTTATAAAACAAAAACCCTCACAGGCGAGTAATAACAAATCACACTTCATCACGGAAGACGCTCTTGTTTCTAAACTGCCCATACTCCATTTTATATCTATAATCTCTTCATTGGCTTCCGCTACGAGCGATCGTGAAACTAATAGGCCAGCTTGACCCAAATCCCACTAACATGACATCTTTACTTTACGTGTTTTCATCCAAAACAGAAATTTTTCATTTTCCCTTTGTTTATCTGTACGTCAAACGCAGAATAGCAACCCACTTCATTTGGGTCATTTTTCAATCCGAGTTCTCATCCCGCGCAATATATCGAATCATTGAGCTGGGGTTGTCGTTAGAGGGCACCAAAATAACCTCGACCTAAAGTTGTTTGCATTGATGTGGAGAAAGACGTTTTTATCTATTTCAAATTACACGTGAGTAGGTTTCAATCGGAAACACCTTTATACTACATTAACTCAGTATGACAAAAAATCCTTTATGATATATTATTTCCAGTGTCAGTTGCCCTAAGGGCTGATTTTCGATTTCAACTTTCCGAGAATCTATCTGGAAATTTACATATTGCAACAGTTCGACTTTTCAGATTTTTTTTGCGAACTCGACTTTTATTCTCCACGCTTCAGATCAGGTTTTCATTTATATTGAATTGCTTTCTTGAGTTGTATGCATCTTTGTAAATAGTGGTCTTTATTTCCATACACTATTTAGCCTGTAAAACGATAAACGTCCTATAGATTTATTTCGGAGGAAATCGGTACATGTGGTATTCCTTATCTCCCGTTATTGTCAAGTAGAGGAACAATGTCGTAGTTATTCGGGATATTTATCTCGGAATTACACTGCGGCGTGATCTTGAAGACGTATGGAATCAGCTTACTCTAGCTAGGTGATATCGCCTCGGTGTTTATTTAAAATCGATACCGAAACGAAAATAAATTTTGCTTTCTCGTGCTGCTTTACCTACCTAATGGCATTATTTCATTCCCGCTTGCATGTAATACAATCCTTCAGAACGCGAACAATGACTCTCAACAAAGAAGTAAATACCAGGCGTCTAAAACTTAGCTCTATTCATATCCACATACAGTCCCGGAACAATACGCGGTAAACAAATTAAGCACTCTTATACTATGTGCATTGTCTCAAGCGAAACGGATCGCCTGAAGTTGCATAGTAAACAAGTAGGATACGAGTAATAAATAATAAATTATTGGTCAACTTCTGAGCCCATAACCTGTCAAGTGAGTTTTCTTTTAAGTTCACTGTGAATCATTTAAATGTAAAGATATTTCACAGAAAAGTTTCTGAGGTCAAGAAGCATGATCATTCTTAACAAGAGTAGGTGACGATTTCCTCCCTCAACCGTATTGGCAAAATTACAATGGTAATGACACAATACTATAAACGCTTGGTTAATGTCTGATATGTAACAAAAGTGTTACAGTGTGAAGTGTTACCGCGAGGACACACTGAACCCACTGACAATGATTATCTTCCTAGCTAAACCAAATGTAAAAAATACCCCATTAATTAATTTGATTTCACCGTTGGCCTTCAAAATCCTGTAATGCGGATGACCAGCAACACTTTGGTTCGATGAAGTATCTATAAGTCCACTACCCCTTTGACCTAATGTGTTGACGTTTAGAATAGGCCTATCACAAGAACACATCAAAGTCTTACAGAAAATAAACTAATGGAGCGCTTTAAGTTTCCTTGCAGTTAGGGCAGTTTGTGCGAATAATCCCTGGGTGACCACATCTATAACAGTTCTCCCATGTTCCAGTTTAAAGCCATGCCCTCTGGGTTACATTCCGCACCAGCCACGTTTCAGCGTCTTTTGGACTGTGTGAGTGCCAGAAATGGAGCCACTGGCGTTCGCATACCTGGACGACATCATCGTGTTCCGGACGTCCGCCGAACACCTACAAAACTTGAAAGAATGTTGCCGTCCGCCTCTGAAATATTTGGGAAACGTTATCAGCGATGGTGGTGTCCAAACCAGTCCAGAGAAGATAATCGCCATTCAGAAATTACCGACGCCGCACATCATTACAACCGTAAGAAGATTTCTTGGAGTAGCATCCTGGAACCACCATTTCGTTCCGAATGACCACACTCCTCACACAAAAAAAAACTTGAAGTTGGGGTGAAGGTAAAAATCGTGCTTTCCAAACCCTGAACCAAGTCTAACCAACGAACCGATTCTGACATGTCCATATCTTGACGTCGGGTAAAAAGACAACGCTTTACCTAGAATAAACCTGGATATTGAACGCCCAGCTCAATTTTAGCATCCAGTCCGTAACACCTATAATAATCAAAGAATCTCCCAAGTCACATATATGTTTAGTGACTAATGCCTGAAGGGCCTCGCGCTACTCTTTATCTGCTTCTGAATCGAGTACAATAATTAACTCTTCTCTTCTTAACGCGTTCAAAAATTGATCATTCATCAATGGAGTAACACTAATGCATTGCAATCAAACGATGACCTTAATAGTTACAACTACCTACAATTCGAGTATTTATTCCTTTAAGAGGCAATTAACGATACTCTGCAACAGTTTGATCGATTTTAACAAATTTGGTATGGTTGAAAAGGGCATTCCTTGGGCAATGATAATCAACAAAAATATAGTTAATTTAATTGAATCCTTCTCCGCCAGGGGGTTAGTTTTGACACTATGACCCAAAATCCTAAAAAAATAAAAAAAATGGAATGATATGACTTTTTCTTTAGGAAAAAGTAGCCAAATAACATTCAAAGAGGCCAGTGAAACCGTTTTTCAAAATCTCGCCCTAACCTCAAATATTGGGAAAATGAGATTAATTAATTAATTAATAAAAATACTTAAATTGTAGGTATCTTAAATTTACTTTGTACGTATTGCCGGTATTTGTCGATGGCGCGAAAGAAAAGCATCCTACACTTTTAGGTAGGCCTTGGAAAATTAAACAAATGAAATACGATGCATTATAAAATAATAACAGCCGTAATTTGTAGATTATTCTGCTGTATTTACATTCCGAAGGTGCAGTTTTTTGAATTTGTAATCTTTTCTAAAATGCTGATTTCTAACCAAGAAGCAATTTAATATGCTAGCGATATATTTTGTGTATTTTCAAAATGCGACCATCGCTGCCCGTATCTTCTATTTGCGTTATCCGAATCGACCACGAACCATCGCCGCCAGCATATTAAATGCTTCTTGGTTAGAAATCGGTATTTTAGAAAAGATTACAAATTCAAAAACTGCACTTTCTGAATGTAAACAGCAGAATAATTTACAAATTACAGCTGTCATTATTTTATAATGCATCGTGTTTCATTTGTTTAATTTTCCAAGGCCTACCTAAAAGTGTAGGGTGCTTTTCCAAACAATCTTTCACGCCATCGACAAATACCGGAAATACGTCAAATAAGATACAATTTAAGCATCTTAATTAATTAATCTTATTTTCCCAATATTTGCGGTTAGGAACGAGATTTTGAAAAACGGTTTTCACTGGCCACTTTGGGTGTTATTTGGCTACTTTTTCATAAAGAAAAGTCATATCATTCCATTTAATTTTTTTAGGATTTTGGATCATATTGTCAAAACTAACCCTCTGGCAGAGAAGGATTCAAACTAAATTAACTATATTTTTGTTACCCAAGGAATGCTCTTTTCAACGATACCAAATTTGTTAAAATCGGTTAAGAAGTTAAAGCAGGTTATCGCAAAAACAATTGAGCGCCCATGCCATCTTTGTTTTTTAAATAACTTAGGTTTTGTTTTTACGAAATAGATAGATAAACTGGTTCTCTTTATGCGAAATTTAAAGAAAATGCATTTTTAAAATTTAAGATGGGAGTTACGCTCTCTGGTGGTCATTTTTAGAACTTGAAAATATTTTCCAGCGGTTCTTCATAACCGATTTACCCAATAATTTTTTTACCCCTAAGTCATACGACGAACGGTTTCCGAGATATGGCCGAGGAACAATCTTATTGGGTGACCCGGTACAGTGTGGTCCAATTTCGATGCGATTAAATGGGTAACTTTCTTATTAGCGCAGATAAACGAAAACGGTTTAAGTACTCGTGTAGTCTTTTTTCATAATTCCATAACCGTTGCCAGAAATAAGCTGCCGTCCTTTGTTTGTTCCCTAGAGAGAAAAATTGAAAAATGGCCGATTCATTCAATTTGCTGTATCTCCTTTATTTTTGAAGCTAAAACAAAACGGATTTAGCATTATTCAGGCACTTTTTAACGTAAAAATCAATGCAGTCAGTCGTTTGTTTCTAGTCTTTTGAGTAACTGCGTTGTAACATTGTAATATTCAGTGTCGCATTTTTATTAGTTGACTGTTCTCGTCTAATTGCTAGGCAATAGGTTTTCATTACCTAAACAACCCAAATTTATTCGGTGAAATACAAACCCCTGGTGCACTTATAAGTGAAAATACGCACTGTTTCCCGATGAAGTGCATTCTTATCGCTACTAAATTATATCAACCTTTTGTGGAAGTAATCAGAGTGCCCATAAATTAAATCGGCTGTCACATAAACGATTTAACAAAGCAAAATTGATAACGAAAGTAAGCGACAAATTGTCGTGCATTTAACAACTCTAGGAAATAATCTTTTAAAGCGAAAAAAACAAACCACTTGGATACAAATAGAAACGCAGTATTCGCTTTGTGTTTACACCTAACACTCAACCAGACTAATTAAATAAATTGAAACGAAAATTTGACTAACCAACCAAAGCCCAAAGTCCACACCGACACTGTTTACATAGCAGGGTATATATTTGCAATAACTGGCAGGCTTCAAAGCGATGGATTAAAAACTTTGTGATGGTTAAAGTCCCTGAAATTGAACTACCAATATAAAAATATACGATACCATCAAAATTTGATGAGGTTGCCATTTTTGATTAATTCAACTAATGAGACTCAATCTTCACGCTCACTAAATTTTGTGGTTTTTTTTGGTACAAATTGTGCAAAATTGCCTGCAACACGGACAGCTAGTGCCACAACTAAATTGCTGTACAGTGTACGGCAACATAAAATATGCATATGGTTGATATAAAAGAAAATGGAGAAATTTGTGAGTCAATGTTTAGGAAAAATCTAGCATGTCGCGTGCCATATCACACAAAAAAGACCTACACGAACTTGTTCGATATTTCGTTTTGAAGATTCACATTCGCGCGATACGATCTCCCCTTGTAACATAGCTAGACATCGCGCATCCTAACAGCACACGGCATGCTAGATTCCATAAATTTTCTAAATATTGAATAACGACTTTCACTATTTTTTATATCAAACATGCATATTTTATGTTGTCGTACGGAAAACTGATTGCTCTATTCAAAGATCATAAAAAACCTAGACATTGTATTGGATAAATAAAGGTAGCACCGATTTCCGGTTTAACCGGAAGTGCTGCCGGAAATTTCAGTATGCGATCGGATAGATCGTAATGTCACATGTAAAGTTATACAATTTTTATGATATTTAGTCTCTATAACGTTTGTAGAACAGACTGTATACATGAAACTAATATCGCGACCCGTTGCATTTTATTCTTCAATGTAAAAGTTGGAAACTTCTCTTTCGAGTGCCTCTGTGTACAAATCGGGCGAGAGTATTTCAGAGCTTAGAGAAAACCAAACAGTTAAATTCGAACGTTGTAGGATCGTCGAGGAAATGATTTCTCTTCCTTTACTGTAACAGGTGAACATACTTGATCTTAATTCGCCTCGCAGTTTGAACTCTGCGAATTACACTTTGCTTAAAAAGTTTATTGAGTGCAATTTACTTGTTACCGATGCAACTTTCAAGATTGAGACGTTCTTCTGGTTTAAAGAGTTTTCTAAGTTGACTTCAATTTACAGCACGAATTACCTCCCCAATTAAAAATTAATTAAAGTTATTTCTACAATTTTTCAATTTTACAAGTTTTTGATACGTTTTTTCTCTTTTGGTCGTTACTCCTTTTTCAGAAACTTTATAATGAGTTTTTTTTAATCACTTTTGTATAATATGCACATTAATTGGAATATGGTACTAACGAAGCGAATTTCTTATTTTTTACCTGTTACCGTTGATTATAGCAGCTTAATTAAAATGTATGTCAAAGCTCCAATTTGATTCATACTTTTCTGATTTTAAATTTTAATGAAATCTATAATTGATTTATTCAAATGCAACGAAAAAGATAATGTGTTGGCAAAGTTTCCTCGTCGTCCAGACAAGCTAGCCAAAACCGCTTCTCACCAAATATTATCCGAAGGTTTCTAAACTTATATGTCGATTAATAAACTTTTTCCTCCCATTCAAGTCGGCATTGATTTGCCTTTTTTGGCGTATCCGAAATCGTTCGTTCGTAATCGTCGAGCGTTTTTCCTTTGTGGAATCGATTACAAGTTAGCCACTTTTTATCTTCCAAATCAAATATTTTATATTTACTTACTATTTACGCATATTTGAAAAGTAAACGTCAGTCTTTAAACAGGGGGGACTCCACTTAATTGAAATGAGACCTAACAGCAAGGGATGTTGTGTTCGTTTGAGCATCAAACGCAATTAATGTTGTGGCTGCTACATTGTTGCAATTATAATATATAAGCGGTAACCAACTAATGACAGGTCAATTAATCTATGAATACGTAATATGGTTTGATGGGTAGAAGTTCGTCTTACATGGCGAACGGACGTGTTTTGAGCGAGCTCCGGCCTTTTTTAGTGGTTTTTTGTGTTTGTATAGGTTTAAAAATGTATGTCGGTAGCGTACAAAATTTGCAATTGTTTAGTGCTTATTTCATCGAAATCGGTCCAGTGGCTGAGATTTTACGAATTTTTACAGTTTTAAGTTTAATCTCAAGATTCATAACGCGCGAGACTAATTAAATCGTGAGAAGACAGGGCAGGAACCTCCAATCAACAGGACAAAAAAGAACCAAAGAACGTAAAGCTAAGATAAGTGCTTACTTGCTTACTTACTCACTTACTTAGAATTAAGGCTAAATTTAATTTAAAAGTGAACAAAGGGGAAAAGATAGAATAGAGAGGCGCAAGTCACTGGGAGCTACATTGAATATACCTACTTCGAATCGGGGTGGAACAAATTGACCCTTGGGAAAGGAAATATAAACTTGTCAACCGGAGACATATAAAGAAACTAAGCCATAAATTACAATATTTAAGCTCTCAAATTTCGGTCTAATAGGCATGATTGACAAAAAAGGAAACCTTTCTTACCAAATTTCAGCGGCTTTTTTTTCCTGTTTTTTTGCGCTTTTTACTTTCGTTAGTACCTTTAGTTTAGAGTCTCCCAGACACAATAGAATATACGGGGCGGTCAAAGATAGACTGAAGGGGCACGTCTCGGTGACTTAACAATTAACTTAACTAAATTATCTCTCCTAGGTATCTCTTTTAGCGATCAATAAACAGCACCCACCACCCAAACCAGGATTAAGACCTTAAAGACAAGTACTCGTAACAGCGATCAAATAGAAGTGCGATCAAAAGAATACATCCTAGAATGCATCAGTATAAATAAGGATGGGGACTGCCTGTTTGGAGCCATTGCGCACCAACTGAGGCGACTGCCAGTGACATCAGAGCCTCACAGGAAATTAACCAAATGATTAAAAAAGAAATCAACGCATACATCAGGGAAAACCTGGAAGATTTCTACCCACAATTGATAGGAGACGTAGACGGATACGTGGAGGGAAGAAGGAGAGAACCAGCAGGGTTGCGGAAATCGTAATCAAGAAGCACCGATGCATTGAGGTGGAGAAATTTGAAGGAAAAGCAAGAGTATATCCATGGCCCAAATCAAGATGAAAATAAGAAGACTAACAATCATAGGATGCCACATCCCCTCGGACAAAAGAGGGCAGGCGGAACTCAGAAATCGAAGTGAAACAACAACAAAAAGTGCGAAAAGAACCGAGGTATCATACTAGGCGACTTCAATGCACAACTAGGCAGACTGGACGGAAGTGAATAGGAGGAAGGGAACGGCAGCGACCTTTACGAACATGGTACACCTACATGGACTGAGGGTAGAAAACATATTCGGCAAGTCCAAAATGGTTACATGTAATCAAAGGAAATCAGCGTCACGAACACAGCAGACATATGGGCAAAAACAGTAGGATCGGACCACAAAATGGTAAAGGGGAAAGTAAAGAGGGGGGAGGGGAAGAAGAGAACAGGAAGGAAAGGACAAGGAGCACAACGGGGAAACCGATGGGCGGAATGTGAAACTTCTGTCAGAGGAGAAGAAAAGAAAGGAGTACCGAAAGCAGTGGTAAAAGATTAGAAGCAAAAAGGGGATGGGATACCATATGGAAAAAGATCGGCGAAACGATCAAAGAAGCAACAAGGAAAACACTAGGGAAACAGAAACCGCCCATGTGACCGAACAGAAAGCGGGCCAAAACCCACACTAACCTGAAACAAAGAAGAAGCTAAGGGAAGCCAAGGAAGAAGAAAACAGAGCCTATGAGCAACACGAAATCAAGGAATTCGCCGAGTTCGCGGAGATCGCCAAACTCAGACCAATGGAGAGGAATACGGAAATGTAATGGTATAGGCACATCAGAAAATATAAAAAGAGGAAACAAGGGGGAAACAGAAAATATATACCAATATACAATGGTTCTGGAAGAAAACCGAACACCAAAAGAAAACCAGGGGGATCAAACAAGGATGTCCGTTTCCCCAAGGCTCTTCGCGATAGCACTAGACCACGCTATAGAACAAACAAGGATGGTGGTGAGGAACCTTAGCATAGGCGACCAATTACAACTACCGACATTACTGGCGTACGCGGAAGATCTACTCGTAACCGCGGATAATTTATAAGACACTGAGGACTTCGTCCAGGCCATCGGGATACCAGGTACACCAGGAAATGGTGGACCTACAAACATACAACGAAAAGAGCTACATGATGACAAGAGTGCCAGCAAACAACACCCCCAGTACAAAGAAGGAGAGAAGACCATAGCCGGGAAGGAGATAACCATGAAGCACAAGATCAAATATACGGGAACGTATGTACATAAGCAGCACCCTCAGCAGGCACAACGCAGTGAAAGACAGAATAACCAACGCATTCAGAATCACACACGGAATCTGGAACTTCATACGAGCGAAGAAAGTACCGGACAGCTTGAAATGATGATTTACAACACGATCGTAGCACCGACAATCTTATACGGAATTAACACTTCAGCGCCAACAAAGAGCAACAGACGAACATTGAGGAGGGCGGAGTGGAAGGCACTCAGGATACTGAAGAAAACAGCAACCTCACAAGAAAGCAGAGAAGAGAACTATTAGAGGAAAAGACGTTTGCCAGGAGACTGAAGATGAGGCAGATGAGATACTGGGGACATACCAACAGGAGGAACAAAGACCACATCATTCGGGCTGCCAAGATTCTATGTACCTCGGAATGGAAGGTAGGCCGACCCTGCCAAACATGGAACACCACCATAAACCAAACGGTAGAGGTCTCGGGGATTACCATGGAAAGATGGGAAGAGAATAGCAGAGACAAACATCAAAGGAAGAAAGAAAGCAGAAGAATACTGGAGGTGGAGGAAGAATCAGCCACAAAGACAAGTAGCCAAGGGGAGGAGGAAAAGGGGACAGAAAGTAATGCGGGGAGAGGACAACAATAAAGAGAGCCTAACACGAGGGAAAACAGGGAAGGGAACGAGACCAAAGGATAGGAACATCGGAAGCCAATGAACGCCCGGAGAAGAAGCTATCACTAGAAAGCAGAGTTCCCTCTAAGGCAGAATACCAGTGGCGAAGCTGTGGCCGTACCCGTTCGGGTCGGATAACACCCAGTTAGCCGCCCCCCACAACCCCCCCAATCCACAAAATCCACCACATTGTTTGGCATATGTCGCGGCCCAGCGCGATGGCAACAAAGTAGTGGAGAAACGTCCCTGATAGTGTCTACCAGGGACGCATCCTCACGACAGTTGACTAAATCCTGGGAGAGGCGGCGACGCCAGGCATATGTCAAAGTTTCAAGTTTCAAGTTTCAA
>NW_022170596.1:20758108-20809215 GCF_008802855.1 Photinus pyralis
AAACTGATTTCCAAAACATATTTTGAGAAAATACTCATTTCGTTCTTTGACCTCACGATAAGGTAAGCCCTTTGAAAACTTATCATTTCTACAAGTAAGATTCCTAATGTAACTTACAGTAACTGTTTCAAATGTGAATTCACTTGGAAAACAAACGCCAACGTCCCTTTTACCCTCCTCGCAGTTACGTAACAGTATTAAGACGATCAGTGTGTCACGTGCGCAGGTCGCAACTTCACGTAAGCTGCTAAAACATCTCTTCCTGCCGCTCTTAACGCTATTATTGGGATAGATAATAATTACCTGTACATTTTAAAACTTTTGAGCACGTTTTCAGATTTTCAATTTTCATCAATTGTGACATCGGGAATATGTTGAACTTTTTGGAAACAAATAATATATAGGCATCGTTGCACAGGCTCTGACCGTTGTATACCCGTTTTTACCACTCGCATGGCAGTAAGGGAGGTATTGCATTGGGGTAAAAAATGACCCCTCACTTTTTTGACGGAAATACACGTTTTGAAGGACCAGGAATCCGAATCAAACAAAATCTCGATGATGTCGGTCTGTTTGTCCGTTTGTACTCTCATTTCCGGCTAAACGGCCGTTGTTGAGAGAATCTTTGCACGAATTCAGTCTTTTTATTCTAACACCACCAGATGGAAAGAGAGATCGTCACTTTGATAGCTGCATTCTTCTCAAGGTCACGTCAAGTTTTCCAAAGTTCTTCTAAAGTTTTTCTCCTGAAATCTTATTCACGTTCCCTTCAATTTTTCAATTTCCTGACCCAAAAACAACGAAACAAAAAAATGGTTCCGTGGAAGGTATTTGAAAGGTACCAGAATAAAACATAAGTTTGGAGAAACGTGTGAAGCTTTGCAACAGAAGGTATCTTGAAAATACTTTAATGAAAGCAATAAAAGAAATAAAACCCCAATGTGGTTTCATTATAAGGCAGGTTTCTCCAAAATTTTGCTGCTCTATTGTTTTTGTGTCAATAATTTTAGTTGCTCTATACATTTTTAAGTCAATGGTTTCCGGATACGGTACTGACCGATTCATGGCGCGAGAAAGTTGGTCACGCCCGTCTATCGGGAGATAAGAGCAAATTTAATGGGTTATGCGTGTCAGTTTCTGATGAGCTGGGTCCGTTTCGTGACGTAGCCAGAGAACTGCTTGCGTTGAGGGTTCTGGCAGAACTTTCAGAAAAATTCTGACGCCGTGGTTTCTGGCCAATTGCTTTTCTAAACGTGGGATTGGTGAAGGCATGTAAAGTTATTGGTTGGACGAATAAAGGTGGACGTTGCAAGCTATTAGAAACCCTTTTGAGGGTGTGGTTGTAAAATTGGAAAAAGTTGAGATTAAGAGAGGGAGTGAGGTGTTAACTTCCATTTAAACATCAACTCTGAGTTACAACGCAGTGACTAAAAGGACTAGAAAAAAACGACTGACGGTATTGATTTCTACGTGCCTGAATAATGCTATTTTGTTCTAGCTTCAAAAATAATAATTTATCTGCCCAAACCAAAACACTCTTTTTCTCTCTTTAATTTGTTACCCCAAACAATAAAAAATAGCAGATCACTGAAGCAGTTTAAAACAAAAATACGACGTTTCCTATCGGCCAATGTAATTTACAATGAGGGTGAGTACCTCTCTGTAAGTGAAAATGTTATAGTGCATTAAAAGTTTGTTAGTGTTGACGTTGTAATATAATTGTACATTGTTTTTTACAAAAAATAAAAATAAGAAATAAGAAAAGGAGTGACAGAAAATTGAAGGAATCGGCCATTTTTCAGTTTTTCACACTAAAGAAAAATCAAAAGACGCAGCTTATTTCTGGAAACGGTAATGGAATAAGCATGAAAACAGAGGTCACTAGTACCTAAACCGTTTTCGATTATCTGCGCTAATAAGAAAGTTACTCATTTAATCCCATCCAAATTAGACCACACTGTACATGTATTTCTGCTTTATACTGGCGGGCTGTGTCTGCAGCGGTCGGTCGCCACCGCTCTAGATCGCCGCGTTTTTGTGTGCTGCACTTCTCCACCGCTACCGCTCGAACGCTTTAGTATGCGTTGTCTGTATAAAGTGTGTGCACTCCTTTTGCCCGCGACCGCGTAAGTTTGCGCAAACCTTTATTGCATTTTATAAAAATGTTATAGTTACCATTTACACATAAAAAGCCGAAGTTTTAATATCAGCAGAGTCTGAAACAGTCCAAGAAATGGAAGAATATGACACATTCGAACAATACGAAGAACCGAAATCGAATAGATCTATAAAGTACAGGTCGTGTACCAAATTTAGGAACGATCGACCGCATCTACCACGATCAAAGGGCAAAAATTTGTGCCGTCGTCTAATTAAATAAAATTCGTAGAAATTGTAGTAGGCGTAGAAATTGTTAAAGCATCCATAAAACACGGCAAAATAAAACGGGTTCGTAGGTAATTATAATTGGGTGAAATGTTCGGTTATTTAAACTAATTCTTTAAGGAACAGGTTTTAATCACAATGTAAGAAATTAAAAATTGTAATTAGATTACCTACACAATTTTTATAATTACAACTATAATTTACGACCTTTTCTAATTTATACCAATTATATACTTGCATACAACCACACGGTCGTGTAGGTGTGCAAAGATAAAGTTATACGTACAACAGCTTTCTATAAACGGTAAAATATCTACAGTTGTATCCAATACGTCCTAGTTTCTTCTTGTCAACCACCATCTTCCTTATTTGGAAGTTTTCTACATTTTATGCGCGCCCTGGATATAAATCTTGAGAAATGCACCTCAACTTCCTTAACGTTCGTGCAGTTTGCTTAACTCCCACAACGCCTCTAAACTAAGAATTCTCTTATTAATTTACATTGCGAATGTTGAAACAGTACACTTAACTGCACGAAATTAGATGATTGTCATATTTACATTTAAAATTGCCGCTAATGTATTTAAGAATTTCTGCTGCACATATCGTATAGATCTTGGCCGTGATAACGCTACCATATAATTAACCTGCCGCAATTCCCTAGTTCTTATTTAAATAAGCGCATTATGCACACACACGCTGCACGCAAGAAGCATATAACCGAGTGTTTTAGATACAAAATTGATATCAAAATTAATTGACATGCTTTGTACATTCCAGAGACCCATTTGGTTGTGTACATCTTTCACATGTCGTGACCAAATGGAAATGCAACAACATGATACATGGCGTTTACAATGTTATGATAGTGTACCGAATTGCATATTCAGAAGGTATGGGTAACACGAAGTGTATCAAACACTGACATCCAATTTTCATAACTGGTACGTAATTATTATACGATTGATATTGTTGCTTATTTGCATAACTTCTGATAACAATTCCGAGGTTAATTGGATTATTTTTTTTGGCCATCAGCAATATTTTTGGGAGTCACACCACAAACCGTGATATGCAAAATGTTATATTTACAATATTGGTGCTTGGTGGGCTGTTAAGCTCGAATTTAATCCAGGCTAAATAGCTCTAAAATAATTTATTTTCAAAAAAAAATTAGTTACCGGGCGAAACCGTGCTTTTCAGGCAGGTGAAATGAATAGAAATTGGGAAAAAATAATTAAAACAGCTGAATTTTACGCGGGTGAAATCCCGGGGGTTGAAAGGGGTGCAAAGTAGTGTTTTGCAAATTGTGGCAAAACTGTTATAGACGAACATGTTCAATGTAAAAGTTATAGAGAATAAAAAAAGGAGTCACTTTTGTATCTGCACTATTTTCACATAACCTCCAATTTTCCTAGAAAAACCGGAAAAACTGATTTTTTGTTTTTTTATCTTATTTTTGCGAAAAAACTCGTAGGGGTTTGAAATTTGGCGAAAATATAACTTGTTTTATGATAAAAAAGAAGATAATTTTTTGGGCCCGCAAAGTTGAACCGTTTCCAAGATCTCACGATGTCAAAAAAAACCACCTCTTTTTCAAGGGGATGAAATAGTATATTACGTAACGAGTGTTGAAAGCGATACTTTTCACACGAGATGTGAAGTTTGCCATACGAGGCGAAGCCGAGTGTGGCAATCACACGAGTGTGAAAAGTGGCTTTCAAACGAGTCATGTACACTATTTTTCCTACGACTCTCCATACAACCAAAAATCTACTTACATAATGAAACAAAAGTTATTTTATTTGAACCAACCTACTACTAAAACTATCTAAAAATACGAAATAGATTCAATTTCTCTTTAACGAACTATTGTTATAATTACTTTAGCAAAGAGGTACTTGTCGTTTGGAGCTTCTGCAAGAAATTTACTAATATTATTAGACGTACGCTACTTTTCATAACGCAATTTAGTTGGTAGTAATTCGAGTGTAGTGGATTTTGCCTCTTCCCTGATGTTGGATGGAGTACACTCTACATCCATGGAAGAATCACTTTTCGCCATTAAAATTAAGTAAGGAATTAAACGCGTAGCGCAAGGGAATAAATTCAAAAATAAACTAATCGCAATTTTAGAGTTTGACGTACGCCTACTCCGTTGATGTTACAAGAAGATTAGACTACTACGAAAGCAAAACGTAACATGCGATTTGCTTTCTAATATATGGTAGATCTTATGAGAAAGCAAATCACATGGGTGCGTTTTGTTTTCCGTTACATATTAGTTATTACTTATTATTATTATTATTATCCCTCTCTTGTTTGGCCACTCAACAGCAGGCCGCCCAATTACAGAGTGCGAACCCGCTTTGCGTCCGTGCCTTAAACTCGTTGCTGCGTGCTTTAAAGACTTGATTATAACACTTGTATCTTAATATACTATTGTTTCATGTAATGTAAGTAGATTTTTGGTTGTATGGAGAGTCGTAGGAAAAATAGTGTACATGACTCGTTTGAAAGCCACTTTTCACACTCGTGTGAAAAGTGTCGCTTTCAACACTCGTTACGTAATATACTGATTTTTTTCATCGTACAGAGGTGCGCGGGGTAGCAAAATTTTCGTAAAGGCTTACATTTTAATAATCAAAAATAAAAAATATTCCAATAGAAAAAATTTAAGAAAAGCAAAAACTGGGGGAACAGTTTTAAGATACAATAGATTAAAAGATTAAAAGATATAATACTATAAAACAGGCAGGAAGAAGAGTCAGTGAACAAAAATAAATTGTTCAGGAATCAGGATTTTTGCGGTAAAACTGCAGATAAAAGAAATAATAAAGATGTTTTAACTAAAACAGTTGAGCATAAGATAACAAAAGAGAATATTTAAACAAACATTAAAGAGAAGCAAGAAGACAGCTTTCGAAAAAATCTTTATTAACATCCAACATGTTGATTTATCATGTCAAAAACCGTGTATATCTTAAAACTGCTTTTTCAGTTTTTGGCGATTTTCTCGAATTTTTGCTATAGGAATATTTTTTTATTTTTGTTTATTAAAATATAAGTTTTCCCGAAAACTTTGCTACCCCGCGCACCTCTGTACGATGAAAAAAAATCGATGTTTCATCTCCTTGAAAAAGAGGTGGTTTTTTTCAGAAATCGTGAGATCTTGGAAACGGTTCAACTTTACGGGCCCACAAAATTATCTTCTTTTTTATCATAAAACAAGCTATGTGTCCTCCAAATTTCAAACCCCTACGCCTTTTTTTCGCAAAAATAAGAATAAAAAACGAAAAAAACGGGTTTTCCGGTTTTTCTAGGAAAATTGGAGTTTATGTGAAAATAGTGCAGATACAAAAGTTGCTCATTTTATTAATCTCTATAACTTTCACATTGAACATTTTCGTCTAAAATTAATAGTTTTGCCACAATTTGCAAAACACCACTTTCCACCCCTTTCAAACCCCGTGATTTCACCCGCGGAAAAATTCAGCTGTTTTAATTATTTTTCCACAATTTCTATTCATTTCACCTACCTGAAAAACCCGGTTTCGCCCGGTAACGAATTTTTTTTGTAAAAAAATATATAGCCTGGACTAGTTAGTTTTTTTTTGTTTTTGTTTGTTGTTTGTTGTTAGTGGAATTTTCTTTTGTTGTTCAGTGATGGTTAATTAACACATTTTCCCAAGTGCGAAAAGAAGGGGGGGGGCTGCGCATTTTCCACCTTACTTCGGTTTTTCCTCAATAACTGTTTTCCCTTACGTCCTACGGCAAAAGAATCATCTCTATCGCACATGCTTCCATGCCAATTCTTACCAAGATATGTCGCTTTCAAAAAATGCCATTTTCGAAATAATAAATAATAAGTCAACGTCAGTTAGAGGTGTAGGTGATTTTCTAATTTCAGGCATAAAGAGTGATCGCCGTGCATCTTCCATGGACTTTCCATCATCTTACGAAGAAGCCAACAGGCTGGCCAGAAGGGTCGTACGTACTGGCTGCAAGATGAAAGTGGCAAAATTTCTGATCCATTCAGTCACTTGATATTTGACAATGCGGACGGTGCATGGGTTTGGTAGAATCACCATCTTGTAAAGGATGTTACACAGACAATGAGACGGCGCACCACATACTTTGAGAATGTTCCGCTCTAGTCCAACTGAGACGATCCATGTTGGGGTATCATGGCCGGACATGGCTACGATTAGAGCCGCCTCCTCTTCTAGCATCCTTAGGTTCATCTAACGTGTGGGATGGCTTGAGTTACGTTGAGAGGTCCAACGACTTTAGTTAGCGAAGAAGTACAAAGGGCTCGCATTTGAGGCATAGCTACGCGTGGACTCTGTCCACCTCAGGTACTTGGTTAAACCTTGGTACAACAATGGCTCAATATGCTTATATTGTTTCATATAAGTAAATATTGGTTCCACATTGTCACAGTAATGGCAATTAAGCATCTACACTAGTTCTTTGAACCACATGTTGTAATAACATTTACTTAATATTATAGAGGAGACATAGAAAACCTAATATTGTTAAATATTAACAACAATATTGTATTCTCAGCGTCCTAATAAGTAGCTTGGGTCACATATTGTAATAATATATCCTTAATATTGTGGAGGCAACATAGAAAATCTTATATTGCTATATGATTTTGTAAATATTGTAACACGAACATAAAACCAGTATTCATCTGATATAGATATTTTGAGATGATGCCAATATTGTAATTAGCAATATTAAGACAATATTGTATTCTCAGCTTTTAATAAGTTGCTTGGGTCCCATGTTGTAATAATATATTTTCCTTAATATTGTGATTTATTTATTTTATTTATTTATTTATTTATTTATTATCCCTCTCTTGTTATGGGCCCTCAACAGGCTTGCGCCCAATTACAGAGTGACCCGCATAATGCTTTTTAGAGGTGCCTCTGCAGAAGGTCTTAAGTTGTTCTGTACTACTCCTTACGAATTAGAAAAACTGCAGGGAAACCTAATTCGGAGTAGTCGGCAGAATGCTCGAAACTGGTCTAAGGTAATTCCCATCTCTGCCACAGATGGAAAAATTCACCTCAACCCAGGTTCGAACACCCGGCCCCCGGATTTATAGTCCAACGCTCTACCACTGAACCATAAAGCCGGTGATGGCGATAGTGTTTCAGATTTACATCGATGTAGAATACTAATATTTCTCCCAAGTTACAAAAAGTTCACATTATGCCATTGGGCCAATATTGCCATTACGGAAAACGCATTATGTACCATCTAAATAGCATTATGCGGGTCACTCTGTAATTGGGCGCATGCCTGTTGAGGGCCCAAAACAAGAGAGGGATAATAAAATAAAATAAAAAATAAAATAAACCCGTACAAGACCCGCGGGCCGGATTTTAGAGACTTAGGTACCCTAATACTACTCTGATGTCAAAAATGCACCGGGAATTGGTCAATAAAACGAAAAATATGCAATATTAATCCAAGTTTTTGTATCATCTTCAAAGAGGCCCCCCTCCGAAATAATACACTAGGTCAACGAACAACCCAATCACCAAAACATTTTTTAATCGCATTTTTTTGGAATGGATGTTGGTTATTAGAGCTACAAAGCGAGTCACATAACAAATATGAAGTATTTTTTAGTACTACAACGGTCAAATCAGGAAAAAAAAGTTGCCCATCGGGTTGTCCGGTTATTAATTAATTGCGCGTGGTTACAATGCCCCAGAATTGAATTTCCTTTTCAGATACAGTAAAAATATACAGAGTAGTCATTTTCATACCCTCGAGATGTTACTATTGATTCGCTTTTGTGTATACAAATTATAAACGTTGAAAATGTTCAATAAAAAGTCCATTCAGAACAATATTAATCAAACACTAACCTTTTTCTCTGTCTCTTCAGTTTTACCACAGCAACACATTTTAGTACGATCTCCGACTCATGTTCTTACCTGAAATAAAATGTAAACACATTTAAGAACATGAAAAAATATCAAAGGAAAATTAAGTCACCAATGAGAAGTTGCGAGTTACAGAAAAACTTGGCACTTTTATTTGAAGCTTAGCCTCTGTGCCTTTGATTTTGTCAATCATGTAGGAAAGTACTTAATTATGAAAATGGCTTTGAGATGAGACACGTTTGCAAAACACGCCGTCGAAAAATCAGCTTGCAATGACATTTTGTGATGCGGTATGACATTTAATTTCAATCTTTTTTATATTTATGAAGTCGGTTTGGGTTTAAAGTAAAGGGATATTGTTATTATTATTAATTAAGAATTCTGGACGTCAATTATATTTTTTTTCGTTGTTCATATTCGTAAGGAAAGAAGGGGAGGAAGGGAGGAGTCAAATTCATTAGGATTTTTGTTTTTTTGGCGCTTGAAACAGTAATACCATCCTAAAGTATTAACGATCATCGCACAGCCGTAAAAATTAGTGCCATCGAGATAATATTTACAAGTAAACATTTAGTCCCTCAACTAATACCTGAAAAAAGCAGCCTACCCACGACGAATTATTCAACCTCGACAAGATTTTTTCGCATGGTGCAATGAATTATTTTATGATGTCTCATAGTAAATGTATAGCCGATCCGCTATAAAAACTGACTTTGTTTAAAAAATCTAGGATATGAGAAAGAAATGATAAAATTACGCGAAACAATATAAAAGTGAAATAGTATTGGCAGATGCGAGCCAACCAATATGTGCGTATATGAACTCGTTGATGTAACAAGAATAAAATTGAGAAGTAACTTCAAATGAAAATGGGAAAAGTAATACATTTCAATTTTAATATTTTATAGAACCTGGCGACCTGACCTCTGAGACGAACTTAAGAGCCGCTTAAGAAAAAAATTATTAAAGGGGAATACGAAGGGCGTTTGAAAACGTGAAGAGAGGAAATTGAGAGGAATTACAGAAATACTTAAAAAGAAATTGAGAGAAAATTAAGGGGAACCTGAAGAAATTTTGAGGAGAACTTAAAAATAACTTTAAGAAGATGGCAAATTTAAGAAGTCCAGGAAACTCTCACCTGGGGGTAATTATTGTACCAAGAAACTAATTATTTAATTAAGCATTTGATGCACGGAGGACATGCTCGGGCGCCACTGGTGTTTACCTCTCTCGGAACTAACGGATTCGGTCCAGATGTGTGGTGGGATCGCAATCGCCCGAATTCCGGTCCATAGGGCGAACATTCTTTCATTAGGCCGCTGCTGCGACGCCCGCATATCTCCAGGGTGGACTAAAACATGTTTTCGTGCAAGTAATTGATGGACACACTGTACATAAACGACCTCTATCAGCGTTATTGAACACTCGGTACTTCAAAAAACTCTATTGGGCGCTTCGTTACGAAGAAACCGTAGCTGCCAGATTTATTTATTTCTTCTAGGAGTCAGAAATAGAAGGTAAAAGTTATGTTTTAATTTGTAGAGCCTGGGTAGATAGAAAAAAATTAATATTTTAGGATTTCATCTCCGTGAATTAATTAATAACTAAGTTTAGTTCCCCAATGTAAAGCGAAAACGAGCCAACCTATTGCGATTGGCTCGTAGTTCCATTGTAACAATTCGCGGGCTACCGAATTTGGAAATTTTATTCCGGACAACTAAGTGAGTATAATTAACCATGGTTAATTAACTGTGTCGCAGCAAACCTTGCCTGATGGGATTGGGTCTAGTGGTATTAGAAGCGCGTTTAATTAACTTACATTGCTTAGATTCTTAGGACGTCGCGGAGCCTAGTAATTAAATAAAAGAAGTTTTAATTTTTTAACGTTAGCGCCGACTGGAAAATCCGAGTTCATTTCCAATTTTTTTGGGGATCTTTTGGCATTTTTGGTTGTGCTCGCGTATATTTTGAGCTCGAATTAGTTCCTTTAAATTCACCCACACCGTACCATTGGTTTTAAATGGACTTTTAGGATGCTTTCCTGCATTTTGTCTCCCAGTAGACATTCGTACTTTCGTCCTGGCTTAAGACCCCCCACGGTTTCCGTGTGCCGCAATTTTATTCTTTTAGGTTTAGGTGACCCGCCATTTGCCTGGAGTTTCCCCATCTGATTGGCTGGAATAATTCACCACATATGGTATATTACAATACACGTAACGAAAAGCTCGCCCTGTACAGTACCTACTAATGAAGTGGATCCGTGACAAATGGGGAATAAATAATTCACGGAATAATTACGAAAAGAATATCGAACTTTGAGTGTCGAAACTTGAAATACCTACTTTAGATGGGAGCGGAATTATTTATTTAATTAAAAAGAGATTCTCCCGCCCACAAAATTCGTGATTTAAGACTATAATGTAGCCCACGTACGTTCTATCGCCGATTGAACGAATTACACAAATATTCTTTAATGAAATGACCGTCCATTATCGAGCTATATCATTTAACAATAGCAGCGAACTAAAAGCCTGTCGGAACATTTACGTACCGAATCACTACTATTTTGATCGGATAAATTATAGACAGGTATTAACCTTTCACGTTCGTAAATCAATCACACTTATAATAATAGACGTACAATTGGCCATTTAGCTTCCTCCAAAAGTTAATTTACAACTTTTGTGCCCATAAAATACATGCTTAGGGAATACAATATCTAATTTACTTCGCCTTCAAGTGCGATGAAATGCCGTTGTTACAGCTATATAGGGAGAATGTCAATTTCCATAATTTACATCTTAATAATATCGAGGTTTAGGCGAGGTGTAATAATGGACGATATTAGAAAAGATAGTAAAGTTAAGCTATACTCAGTGAAGGGAATTTTGTTCCTGAAACCAATTTGTTACATTCTTCCATGTCATGATGAACATTTTTTTCTATTAATTGACTAATAAATTGCGTATACTTGAGCAATCCGCTGGTGGGTTTTGATGCTTCATTCAGCTGTCAATACTTTGAGTTTTTTTGTTGTTACGAACATTACCAAGACGCGATAAGGTTCCTTGTTTTATTTTAAAAGATTGACAGCACAAAGCGTGGTGTATAGTAATCACTTAAAGTTTGTGAAGTCGTCGTTTTACTTGCAGTATTGCGAAACTTTCATAACATGTTAGTGGTGCGCAAATGGTAGAGATTCTGGTGGATATTATTGAAAACTCAGTGGCCACAAAAAGCGCATACTGTTAGTTTTCATTTTAAAAATTTATCCACCCCCTGATCCACCCATATAGTGAAGAGTGTTTTAAAACAAGCTCGATTCCACATCGATCGGGATCCATTTTCAATGCAAACAGCGGCTTTCTTGTCGGTACATTTGCTGTAGGACTTTCATCGCCCATACCTTAGTCTTTGTGTTCCACAGGTCCAAATTTATTTTAAAAAAAAGTCGATTCTCGATCGATATGAGATAAGTCTTTTCTGGACCTAATTTTCAAATAGGATTAAAAATCTTTTTTTTATTGTACGTGAATCACAATCTCCGTTAAACACTCAAATGCGTGCGAAAAAAGGCCTTTAAAACACACGATCTTTAAAGTTGCTAAGCAATGATAGGTATGACTTTTGAAACTGTCATCTGGGTGAAATAAAAAATCCTCTTAGGTCGCTTTCTGTAAATGTAGAACATTTCTTTGGCTTGTATCTATTCTTTGGTTGAAGCTTTCACAAACGCGCGTAATAATTTAGGGTATGCTTCCAAATCTGTTCCACTTTTTAATCGCAGTATTGTTTGAAGTTTTGAATGAATGCACCAAAAGATAGAAGATTTAAATACCTTTACAATTTCCTTCATATTCCAGCATTATCTATGCATTTAAGACTTTATTAGTAAGTAACTTCCAATTCATCCATGGAAACAACTTTTCATATTCTTTATAATAGGCTTTACTGGATTTGGATTTTACAACAAGCGATTTATTTATTTGACGGTGTATTATCTTTTTCAACGGAAATCGTTTTATTCACAAAAACGATGAATTTTATAAGCAAACGTCAAGTGACATTTCCATGGCAATTGTGAAATTACGAACACCCAGACCACTTAATTCTATTCTATTCTATTCTATTCTCAGGGGAGCCCGACCGGGCAGCACTTAGGCACATCAGAGGCCCATTGTGCCTACCCCCTTTCTTCGCAACTGAGTTCAGAGCCCGTTCCTCTCAATGAAGGTTAGGACCCTGTTTAGCCTAAGTTGCTTCACCCTCCTCGGTTCCAGGTATCTGTCTCCAAGGAGTTGATATCTGTCCCTGATCAAAGCATCACAGTGACAGACCACATGCTCGGTAGTTTCATCTGCCTCGCCACAGAACCTGCACGTGGACTCCTCCGCGAGCCCAATGTTATGCAGGTGATAGTTGACCATCCAGTGTCCCGTAAGGACACCGGTGATCTTCCTAATCTGGCTTCTATTCAGTTTTAGAAGCTCAGAAGACTCCGATTTGCCAAGGGGCCCTGTTAGAAAGGCCTTGGACTGCCGGAGTCCGGTTAGTTGCCACTGAGCCTGGAATTGACTGGTCAACCAATCTTTAATCCTGGCCCTAACTAACGGAGGGAGCAATCCCTAGGGTAGGCTCGGGCCCGACGAAGACTCCACCACTGCCTTCGCGAGCCAACTCGTCCGCCCTTTCGTTGCCCCCTATTCCGCAGTGCGCTGGCACCCAAATCAAGCTTACCCTATTAGACTCACCTAATCTATCTAGGGTTCGCCTGCAATCAAGCGCCGTAGCTGATCGGAACCTGTCTACCGACAGGGCCCTCAACGCCGCCTGACTATCGCTGCATATGTATATATGCTTGTTACGGTAACCTCTACGGAGGTTTTCCTGTGCACAGGTCATGATGGCTAACATCTCTGCCTGAAACACGGTGCTATGCTGACCAAGGGAGACGCTGACGCTGGCTCTCGGTCGATCACCATATATACCCATGCCCGTTCCCCTTTCTGTTTGGGACCCGTCTGTAAACCACACGAGCCCCTCAGGTTTGAGGAACGAGCAATCCGAGTTCAGCCACTGCTCCCTATCCGGGAGAATGACTTTACAACGCTTTGGTCTTAGCAAGATAGCCCGGATCACGTCCCTCCTTGCGAGGAGGGGATCGGTCCTGAGGGTTTCCTCCCAGATCCGCCCGTGCCCAAGGCTGCCTCGATCCTTCCATTCATCCCAATCGTTTAGCCGTATGGAAGCTTTCCGAGCCTCTGCCTCCACAGCTAAGTGTAGAGGCTCTAGGCCCAGAAGTGCCTCCATGGCCAAGGTTGGCGTGGTTTTTAGGGCTCCAGTGACTCCCAGACAGGCGAGTCGCTGGACCTTTCCTAGCTGCTTCCTGTAGGTTACCCTGCGCATGGCAGGCCACCACACAAGTGCACCATACAGTATTATTGGCCTTATCACTGCAGTGTAAAGCCAGTATACCAGTCGAGGGTTCAAGCCCCATGTACAACCAAAAGCCCTTCTACATGCCCATAGACATGCAGTGGCCTTTTTGCTTATGCGCTCAATGTGCCCTTTCCAGGTCAGACGGGAGTCAATGATGACTCCCAGGTATTTCACTGACCTGGTCAGACCCAGTTGACGTCCTCGAAGAGCGAGTCCAGCAAGATCCGCTTTCCTTCTATTCGTGAATGAAACAACCTCGGTCTTTTCCGGGTTAACGGAAAGGTCATGGCTACTGCACCACCTATCCACCTGTTCGAGAGCCCCCTGCATGAGCTCTTTCACGGTGTTTGGAAACTTCCCAGTTATGACGATCGCGTCTAGTACCAGGCACCACAGAAGTGGAGACAACACCCCACCCTGTGGACATCCTCTAGTAACCGATGAGCTCATCTCCGTCATCCCAATTGAGGAGATAATGACTCTGCTTTCGAGCATGGCTCGGATCCATCTTACGATCGACCCATCAATACCAAAGCTCTCAGCAGCCTCACTAATCGAATCGAACGTGGTGTTGTTAAACGCACCCTCGATATCTAAAAACGCTCCCAGAGCTATCCCCCCGGAAGATATTCCCTTTTCCAGCCTGCACACCAGGCTGTGTAGAGCCGTCTCCGTGGACATACCAGCCCTGTAAGCATGTTGGAACGGATGTAGTGGTCTACTAACCAGTACGCCATTCCTTATGTATGCATCCACCAGCTTCTCCACCGTTTTTAGAAGAAACGATGATAGGCTGATGGGCCTATAGTCCTTCGCCACGTCATATTTAGCACGACCCGGCTTAGGTAGGTACACAACTCTTACCTTCCTCCAGCTTTCGGGGATATACCCTAAAGCCAGAGAGGCTCTGAAGAGATGCAACAAGTGTAAGAGCAGCGGCTCCAGGCCCTTCTGTAGAAGAGCCGGGAATATCCCATCCGGTCCTGCACTCTTAAATGGGCTGAACGTGCTGACCGCCCATCTCAGAGATCCCTCGGTAACCACCCAGGATGCTACCTTCCAGTTGATCGGCCTTACACCGACCCGAGTAGCTCCCTTTGGTGGGTCCGAAGTTAAGTAGTCCCCGGAGCCTGGAAAGTATGTTTCCAGGAGACATGTGAGAGCCTCACCCGCGGTAGACGTATATCTACCGCATGGAAGCCTCAGTGTCCCCACCTTTTGCCCCGGGTCCTTCAAAAGGATTTTACGAAGTTTTTGAACTTCAGGAAGACCTTCCATGTTACCACAGAAAGTCCTCCAAGATCCTCGTTTCGACCTTCGAATATGGTCCTTATACCTGCGCTGGGAGATCTTAAGATCTTCCCAGTCCGCAGGTAACTTAGTTCGCATGGCCCTATTAAAGAGCCTGCGAACCTCCTTGCGAGCCTTTTCAAGGTCTGAGTTCCACCAAGGTGTTCTCTTCTTCCCTCGAAAGGTACGCAGTTTACAGCTGTCCTCATAGGACGCTGTTATGGCGTCGCTTACTAATGCGGCCGCCTCTTCCACCTGCTCTGCTTTCCGACAGAGCAAAGGAGACCACTTAATTAGACATGTATTCGAGTATAACTTCAATATGATTTCATTGTATTTCCTATTTTTAAATTATACTGCAGGTATAATAAAAAATACTATAAGATACACGTGTATAATTTGGTCTTTAAAGCACATGCAACCTTAAAGGCACTCCGCTTGGCGTCGTGCCTTTAAACTCGGTGCGTGTGCTAAAGACTTGATTATACTTATCTTAATATACTATTTTTGCCATACATTTTGTTGTAGTGCTTTGAACGACGATTATTCCTTGCATTTACTTTCTACAGATTAAGATCCACTAGAAAGTGGATTCCAGGTCGATTTGAGCCAGGTCGGTTTTCGATCTATTCGAGCTATACACTTTGCTTATTTTGCATGTTGCGGCTTTGTCAGTAATAAGTTCAGTAGAGACCAAGCTTTAATAAAGCATTCAGCTGCACGATATGAGCATCATCTTTCGATACAGCTAAGATTCCAAAAGGCAATCGAAAATGGAGTTGATGGAACTTAAAATCTTCTGTAGAGGTACCTCTAAAAAGCATTATGCGGGTCACTTTGTAATTGGGCGCATCATGCCTGTTGAGGGCCCAGAACAAGTGAGAGATAATAGATTAAAAAATACTTGCCCGGGACAGCATCACACTGTAATTCGCTCTTGTCCTTAAATTACACCTCCGGTGTTTGTATACCCTTGATAGGAGATGCAATTATTTCGAAGCAATTATACCACACGCAATTTACGTGAATTATAAAGACTACATTGCAAATTATTCAATTTAATTAATCAGCGTTAAATGAAAAGAAATTGCCTTGAGGTATTCCTGTATTTGAAGTTAATACAATTAACTAATGCCTGATAATCTTTTCCAAATTTCACTCTATTATCGAGTTTCATTGACAGACCTGTCTGGAGCTCCACGCCTTTGGTTTACACAGGTGTTTAAAAGCATGCCTATAAATTATCTACGCGATGGCACGGGTAGGCCGTAAATATATTGCGACAGTTTCTTGTATGAGAACAACCTATACTAAAAAAATTTAATGGAACGGGGTAGGGGGTCATTTTCTACATGGAAAACCCTGTATTTTGAAAATTCTAATTCTACATAGAATTCCACTAATGAAAAACTTGCAGTTTCAAAGAAAATCGGTTTTGCAGGAACATGTTTTCTATCCATTATTTGGAGGGTAGATGTAACTCTAAAGCTACAAAACTTCATATTCGTACCTATATCTCAATTTTTTTTTAAATGGAACCCCTTATATACTTTTGGACCATCCTTTACTTATTCTGTTATCTATTAACTTAAATACATATATAGAGTGTTCCATAAAAAAGTTGAGATATACGAATATGAAATGTTGTAACTTCATACCTACATATATAAAAAACACCATGTAAATAAACTTTTACATATGGGATAAAAAACATATTCCTAATCACTAAATTCGAAATAAATGATATGAAACCTGAAACCAAAATTTAAGAACTTATTCTAATGACAAACAATGACTTATATAAAAACTATAATTAGAATCTCCTTTGAAACGGTTTCGTTGTTTTAACATGCATGACTTAAATTTCATGTAAAATTAAAATTTGAAACCAAATGTTCCATATGAAAACATGTAACTTTTTTACCTCGGGAATAGGAGCCCGCGAACGTATTTACTTTTTACAATTTTTGCTTGAGTGTGAATAGTTCTTGGCGACAGGAAGTCACGAGTGAGGCCAAATTAATGGGTATGGGAATGCGTGACAATCTCGCTGTTGTTCAAGGTTTGCGAACTGCCAAGTAGAGATTTCTGACAAGATGCTTTTCTAGATATGTGGTTGGTGAAAAGAAATGAATTCTATTGGTAGGGTAGAGTTGGGCGTATTTTTTGAAAAGGATGGGGATGCGTCCGCCAAAGATAACAGGGGCCATTAAGCGTCAAGCCACGACTCACCCGAAGTTTGTACAGAGTGATTTCCTTTTGAGTTGGTGAATAAACTTAAACTAAATTGTAGAAAATTGCGTAGAAGAGTACGATTTCATGCTGGTAAAATTTCAAGAAGATTTAAAGTGTAAAATTTTGCGCTCCAAGTTGCATTGATGCAATTAATAAACTACATCGCAAAATTAAAATTAATCCGATCATCTAAAGCTCTAAACTAAAAGCAAAACCATTATTTATTAGTCATACAAAAAAAGGTAGATACAGTAAGTTCAGTCAGTAGTTGGCGAGTTATTTTTGAGATGATAATCAATAATCCTGCCCTCCTACTCCTCCAAGAAATAGTACAAAAAAAGCGCAAACGGAGTTTTAAGCTTGCGAAATAAAGATAAAACAGAAAACTGCAGTTAATGTTTCTGATCGATTGTAAAGGCAATATCTCAACGCAGACATATTTCATTTACGTGTGGAGAATATTAGAGGGTGTTTTTATTGGAATAATGTGTTTTTTGTTTTCATACTTCCATTTTGGCGTCGAATTTGCTTGTCAGCTAACTAAAGAAGATAATTAAGGTGGAAGATAAGAGTGCGCACTATTGTCGGTGGTACTGAAAATGTCTAATTAGAGATTAACTCATAAATTTCAATAGAGAGTGCATTGATCACGAAAACGCAATGGTCAGTGTAGGAATACGGGAACTATTTCTATTAGTATCAATTTGCTATCTACCAAATCTTTTACATTGTAGTCAACTACTCCCCTAGCATACAGCTGCATATATCTATCTAGTATAGCTCAGGGACCAATTACGGTTTTATTTACGTTTGCATAGCATGTCATATCGTTTTCGGTCAGTACCTTTCACAGTGGCTTAACTATTCATGCTTTATTTGTTATTGTGAATAACGTGCCCTAATTTGAGTATCGGATTAACAGCATCTGGATCATTGTAGTCGGCGGCAGGATTGAATTACGTTCAATATACCATAGTAAGTGCCGCACGGTTGATTTGATTGACGCAATATAACGATGGCGACTTTTGGTGCTTTCATGTTTGAGCTTCAGCATTACATTTTAATGCATTTACGATTTAATCTCATCGCTTTAACAAAATTTCTCTTGAATAGATTTTATGTTTACATGTATCCAATTCCAAGCTGGCATGTTGCTTCGAATTAGCATTGTATCATGTGTGGAATACCCTCTCGTGTCGCGTAACGGGAGCCCGATGGCGGATGATTATTTAATTCGAATTTTATTATTGAGATTTCGTTGTATGTTCTTTTGGTATTCACCAGTGTAGGGGGGAAAAGAATAACCCTGCCGCAAGAATGAGCTGGTGGAGGGTAGGCGATTGAATTTTATTGTGAGGTGGGTATGGGTTTTAGAGTCCCTCTTTAGCTTCTTCAAACCATCCCGGTAATCACAGCAACATTACGGTGGCTTCTGTCACCATTTAAAATGCAACACTTCATGTCTGGGTGTCTAGGGAAGTGGCATCTCTAGGTACAGCTCTTTGTTTGCAGCCTCAGAATTCTTTCCAAGACACTGTATGTCTTTTTTTCCTTCTTGAATTAGACACGATCCTCCACAGTAAAAAGGACACATGGGAGTACTTAGTCGAGTATTTGTTGGTCACTAGGTCAAACAGAGCTTCGTTCGGTTTGAGGTAAGGGGTTGAATTTTATGAGGTTTGTTCAACTTTTTAAATTTGTATATGAAGGATGTAAATGGTGGTCTCATTATTCGGTAGAATTTACTGGATACGATACTGACTGGTTATATGCGCGTGAAAGCTTAGGGGGTCGGTACGTCGTGAGATATGCATTGGAAGAAAACATCAGTTTTATTTGTGGGGAAGGTTGTACGTTCTAGAATGGGTGTGAATTAAAAAATAACAGTAGTGGGAATTATGTTGTTGGTGGTAAGCCGTGGGGCGATCCGCGTTAAGCTATGATGGCGTTTGCGTTGAGCGGTTAAAAAAGTTTAAGTCCATCACCAGTAAGATATGAACGGGGCAATTCGCGTCAAGAGACGGTAGAACGGTTGCAATTGAGAGAAACGTTTCAAGAGAAACTTTAGAAGAACTTGACAACGAAAACTTTACAAATTAGACGCTTATGTGTAAAGATGCTAAACGTAGATCCTGAGCTTCAAAAAAAGAGTTAACCTCTATTCGAATGACCCCATCTACAATAAAAGAGAAGCTGAAGAAAAGCTAATATAAAACCCAGAGCGCAATTATAAACGCTAATTTAAAAACACTTATCAGATGAAAAATACAATACTCAATACAGTAACACAATCAGTTCGTGTCACTCGAATAAATAAAAATGCCGTAAATTGAAATGCAGTAAAACCATTATAGGCAAATAATCTGAGATGTGACATGTGAATAACAACGATTGTCACCTTAATTAAACTGTAAACTGGATTGGAATTCCTGCTAAATGGTGTTGTTAATATCCCCAATAAATTCCCTGCTTTCGTCGACTGATTACACAAGAGTTGTTAGTTATTCCGCTTAATGCCATTAAAATGTAATCTAAACATACCCGTCATTGTACTGCGCCAAATTGCTAATCGCAAATAAAGCAAATAGTTGTTGGTGAAATATAGTATTTGTTTGTTCTTCTGATTTAAAAATCCCGGTTAGGATTAATAAAAATGAAACGTGAATACAGACGATCAATACGGATTTCCAATTTGACAATATTTATTTAAATACATATTTAAACGAGCGGAACTCGTCCACGAATCTCCTCCCTATCAGTTAGACTTAAGTATGTGTTTGTAGTGTAGTTTTTACCTGTAAATTCAAAATTTGCTCTGTACACTTAAAATACCTAGTGTTTTGCCTTCAGGAAACACCTGAGAGGAAATAGCGAAGAACTTGAAATGAATTTGAGAACGACACGAGAACAATGTAATGGGAAACGTGAATAAGAACATACAAGATACATGATGGGGAGCTGGGAAATTTAAAGAGAGGAAGGAACACTGGATTTTAGAGAAACTTTATGGGACCCTGGTGAGAATACGAGGAAAATTGCAGAAGAAGTTTCTTAAGCTTAAGATGAAATCCAGAGAAACTAAGGTGGAGTATGAAGCGATTTAAGAAGAACTTGAGAAGGATTTGCAAAGAACAAGAGGAGAATTGGATGGGAACTTGAAGGAAATAGTAAAGGGAACTGTGTAACATTTGAAATGAAAATGAATATTAAGGAAACTTGAGAAAAAGGTGTTACAAACCTGAAAGGAACCGGGAGGAAGTTGAGAAATTGACACGAAAGGGAAATGGAATTGAGTTCAGAATCTAAGAGCTTGAGAAGAGAACTACAGAGGAACTTAAAAGACTCTTAAGAAGAAATTATGTGAAACATAAAGGAAATTTTAAGAGAACTTGAGGAAGACTTTGACGAATTTGAAAGGAAGAATTTGACAGTACCTTCAGCAGAGTTACATTGTTACAAATTATGTTTAGATCCCCACGAGGATCCCCATGTTTGGCTAATTGGTATCAAATTTATTAATAGCTTAGTAAAGCAGAAATGTAGAACACAACTCGAAGATAACGCTGAAAAAATCCAGCAACCGATTTTAACCAGCTTTCATACGCAAAGGCCGCATTCTAAGAAATAGTAGAATAAAATATTACAAAGACCACCCACACCATAAGAACTCTTCACGGTTCATTTGCATGTAAACTGCTGGTGTATATAATGTAGATAGGAATTGTTATTGAAGTAGCCGTTTCGACATATCATATAATTATATAATCGACGATAAAATGAGCTAGTTCCTCTAACTCCAAATATGATTTTATCAATTACGGGACACGTGGATGGCATTAATACTCGAAGAGACAAGCTCGGTATTAACCGTTGAAGACCTTGGCCTTCGTTAATTAAAATATCATATAAAGTTATAGGAAACTTGGCGGCGAAGTTATGTAATAAATTTTAAACATGGGTGTTTACTTGTACTGTTATGTAGGTACCTATTGCTAAAAACCACTAGAGCTTTACGTTTGAGAAAATGGCTTGCGATTGGGTGAACATGAAGGGATGAGGACGAGACCCACGTGTCTTTCGTGTAGGGGCTTAACTAATGTTCATGCTCACAGTAAAAGTTAATGGAATGCCATCGTGCCCATCGTGCAGACTGAAGGGTGTAAACAAAAACGACTTAGATATTAAATTACAAAAATACCTGGAATAATTCATATTTTATATTAAGAAAATGTGATGGGCAATCTACGTACTTGAGACAGATTTATAACCCACTCTTCTATAGTCGGTTTACAATCTCAAAAGCAGAAAAAATAACGTTCCCAGATTTAAAATCTATTAAAGAGAATTTATTCGTTTTCGTGCAGATTTTGTGTTCGGCCACTTAAAGTAAAGCGAACCACACGAATAGAAAGATTTAGAATTTATGTTCTTTATAGGTCAAAGGAAACCATTTCTTGTTAGCGTATTTAAAATTTAAGCCCACAAAGCGGAAATCGCCTTTAAAAATATATACTTAAAACGAAATTCCGTCACTGTGAATGAGGCACGACGCGGCCGTACGTGACTGTTGTTTTGAAACCGTTCCGAATTTTCATCTTTACCATAAGTCCATTGTATAAGGTATTAGATAACGTGACTGTCATGGGAAAGGTATCAAAATAGTATTAAAATTCATTCTTTCATTGTCGAGAGAGAATTCGTATAATCCATCTTCGGAGATAATTGGGAAGGAAATCATCCGTAGACCAACAGTCAAAGATGAATCGAATTTTGCCGTGATTTGGTAGTGAAATGTTTGCATTATTTTTCCGTTGGGATAGTTTAATGGTGAAATGCAAATGTGGCTACAACAGTATCAATCATTTTTAGTTTTCGTGCCATGTCTGAAAACGTCAAAATGCAAATGGCATTATTCACGTTAGTTTTTTTTAAATATTTTGCTCGTGCTTCATAATAAATCTTTCGTGGGACATCTCCTCTATCTGAATAATCAGCCGATGCATTAGTATTCCACGCAATATGGATATGAAGAATTTTTTATGAAATAGTTGTTGTCAGTACCGAACCTATATTTTACCAATTACTCGGCAATCCTTCAAAGCGCACCAATTGAATGTTGTTTAAATTTCAGTTAAATCTTTTTGGTACTGTATGAATATATTGGTGGAAAAAGGTTTGCGTCATAAAACGTCAATTACAAAAGCAAGGTAGTGGGGAGTGGTTGTACTGGGGGAACCGTCAGGAATACGCGTTGAACAGTGAACGTAGTGAAGTTAACCACTTGTAAATTACCGTAGGATTGATTTTGTAAATTACCGTAGGGTTGATTGTATTTTGTGATATTCGCAGTTAAGTCGACCACCTGTAATTTATTGCAGGCTGCTTTATGTATTGGTGTGACAACTCTAATAATCGTGCACCGGAAAAATAGCGGCACCTTCAGTAGCGAAGTTAAATTACATATAACACCAACCGCATAAAATTTTAACGAACGATTTCAAGTTTTTGGCGATCTTCATTTCAAAGGGATAATTTATGAATTAGAAACTATTACGGTAAATACAAACAATAGGGGAAATTTTACACATAACAGGCAAAATTAAATTCTCTGTGACCCTGAAAACTAGAAGAATGGACTGAAGTACCAGCACCACATCTTCAAGTTCTGTTGAAGCAACTGCTACTCAAGTGGATCACGGTACTCCATTAGGGGAATGGTGAAGGAACATTAATTTTTCATACAGAGATTCATTTACAAGAAAGTATGTACGATTGTAAATATTTTTAATGAAGTGTATACAAAAAGAAAAATCGCAGAAAAACCATACAGCAGTTAATATTTCTTTGTGAAGCAAGTAAATAGTAAGATAGAATTAAATTGTTTTGAAAGCCCCCGCTAAGTTAGCACTGGCATTTAACTCTAACAATACCGTCCAAAAGCAACGGATAAATTCGCCACATCTGTTCTGCAGAGTATCAATATTTGTAATTTCAGGCCATGTAACGGGTGCCCGTTAACGCATTTTATTTGACTCAAATTTTATGTAAATTTGTTTGATTCGTTACGTGAGCTGAAATAGGGTCCTGATTTTCTGAATGCGTGTGAAAGCTGGCGGCGCCGGTGAGTAAAGACATATGGAGTGGTTAGTTCAAAGTACAGAGAGATTGTTTTTATTTTGCAGTTGTCGTTACCGAGAATTGTTCACAAATGGTATGAAAATTAAACAATATAATTAGCGGAATCACAATTAAAATTTAATTGAAAGAAAAATTTATATAATTTACAGATTATTGGAGTTAAATCACACCAGCAAGGGAAATTACCAGCAGTCGGCGGCAATCTGGATGTGATGTCGGCGGAACGGACGAACCTTGCTTCTGGCCAAGGTCGGCGGTTTCGATACGGTCCCGGAGGTTTGGCACAATCGGTAGGCACAGGCAGTCGCAGTTGAAGAAACGGCTCTCTCTCTCTCAAACAGAATTACGGCACACGGACACGGTAGCAATTGCCCATCGGAAACGCAAGCAACAAAGCATAAATTAACCGGAGCTACGAGAAATCAAATGCAGGAAAAGAACAGCAATACCCCCCTTATAATTAACGGAAGGGGAAATATGAAACGCTTACCTTTAAAATTAAGCGGAGGGGAAGAATAGATTCTCAATGCACGCGAGCAATGCCAAATTGTTTACATCCAAAAATTAAAACTTTTTTAAATTACGCCTCTCCCTTACAGGAAAAAGATCGGGAACCGGTCTTAATTTTTTTCTTAATTAAGCGCGCATCTGGAAATACCCGACAAAACTCACTTGGATAACATCTGCGATAACATCGTTAATTATACTCACTTAAATGGGGGATTTCTAAATTCATAATTCTATATCGCCCATCATCTCTTCGAATTTTCCTTATCTAATGAAGGGAACTAAACTCCCATGTTTCTCCATGACGAGGGCTATCGGATGCTAATAGTTTACATATCTCTACGGGATAAACTGATCAATCATATACGGTAACTAGTCGTTATCAGCGGTTACACGGCCCTACAAATTAAAACATAACTTTTGATTTCTATTTCTCACTCCTAAAAGAAATAAATAAATCTGGAAAGTACGGTTTCTTAGTCACAAAGAGTCCAATTATTCGTCCATTTATACCGGATGGTCACTAAAGCTGGTAGCGGTCATCTATGTACGGCGTGTTCATAAATTCCGGTATGAAAACTGAGTACTCCCTAACAACGTAGCCGGGGTTTTGCTGACTCCTTAGCATATACTCCACTTATAACGATCAATGAATTTGATTGGTTGTATAAAATTAGTGGAAACGGTTTGCGTCCCGCAATAGGTGTCAGTCAAAAAAGGAAAAGTAGCGGGAAGTAAGTTGTTCGGGGAGAACCGGCAGGCAATACGCGTTGAACCGTAAACGAAGTTAGATTATCAATCTGTAAACCATCGTAGAGTGGTTTTTATATGTGTTAGAGTTGGCGTCGAACAGTGGGACAGTTAAGTCGGTCATCTGTAAATCACCGTGAGGTGGTCTTTCGTGCGAATTTTCGCGAGCGAAGTCAACTACCTGTAGTTCAGCGCATTGTGTGTTTTATTCGTGTTATAAGAACTTGCGTTGAGCCGCGACCGAAAAGTCAACCACCATTTATCGCAAGGTGGATTTTATTTTGCGTTAGTAGTGTGACAACTCCAATAATTGTGTGTATTAAGTGCCGAAAAAATTGCGGGCACCTACAGTAGCCAAACTTTAAGTACACGTAAAAGACAAACGTGTAAAATTTTCAAACACGAACGAAAGTTTTTGGCGACCTTCATTCACAAAGCATAATTTACGTTTAGAATGTAACGAAGCACTCAGGTTTCATACCGGAATTATGAACACACAGTACATAGAATACCGCTACCAGCTCGGCACCTAAAGGCGCTTCGTTTCGAAAAGTGTTGTTCCGGAACTGTTAATTTCTTTTCGAGTTGGAAACAGAAACTTCTAACGCCCTCTTAGTCGCGAATAAGGAAATCAGGAGACTGATACAATTAATCAATGATCAGTCTTATCATTGTTGCCGTAGAGATGCGTACATTAATTTTATACTATCCGACATCCCTCGGCATGGGGAACCAAAGGAAAAATTAATATTTTAGAATTTCAGCTTTGAGTTTCCCAATGTTAAACAAAAACGAGTATTAAAGCTGCAAGGTCGTGTAGTTTATTTAATTATCGCAGACATTTTATGATTGACCCGAAATTCCAGATATCAATGGGTATTACTGAGCTACCGAATTTGGAAATTTTAATCCGGCAAATTAAGTAATTGTAATTAACAGTAATGGCATATTCGAAGCGCGCTTAATTAAGCGATGACCACTTACAGATTTTCAGGTTTATCACAGGCCCCACAATTAAATAAAAAGGTTTTAATTTATAGGTGTAAAGAATCAAGTACGCTGGGTCGGCTGGAAAAACCATCGATCGCTCCATGAAATGGCCGAACTTTATAGGAGGTAAAACCGTTATTTAAAGGGGATCTTTTTGCCTTTGGTGTGTTTAACCGAATCGTAAGTTCACTTTTTGTCAATTTTCACTGTACGTTTTGCACTATTATCACTGTTCCGTTAGCATTTTCTATCTTTCTTGCGCTATTTATACGGGGAGTATTGTTTGACTTTTCCTGCATTTGATTTCCTGTTTCTACCGCTAATTAATTTATGCTTTGTTGCGTGCGTTCCCGTTAGGGCAATCGTTACTGTGTCCGTGTGTTGTAATTCCTTTTAGTTGCTTTCATGGACTTAACTACCCGCCAAAATCTGGACTATGCCGTTTCTTCAACTGACTGCCTGTGGCTACCAATTGTGCCCAACCTCCTAGGCCTTTCCGAAATCACCGTCCTTGGCCAGAAGCAAGGCTTTAATCTTCTGGTGGCGCTCGAGTCATTCCGTTCCTCCGACATCACATCCATGTTGCCACCGATCGCTACTCTTTTCGCCCGCTGGTGTGATTTATTGCAATAATTTGTAAATGCATGTTTGTTTCTTTGAATTAAATTTTAATTTTGATTGCGATAATTAAATTCTTTAATTTCCATACTATTTGTGCGCGGACTTCCTACCGAACTTCGTCGCAAGAAACATAAGTAACATTCAATACTAATATTAGCGGAAGTAATTAAACACGCGAAATTAAATTATGTGACAATGAAAACTAGAAGAGTGGAAAAATTTCATGTGGTATATGTCTTTGCATCAAGTGATATTTTTTATGTGAATTTGACCCTAGCCGTCGGATTACATAATTTCTTGGGTGACTGTGTTTCAACTTCAAATCAAAGAAGCCATTCATTACACGATACCTACCATTTTTCATAGACTGCCCCTTTTAATCATTCGGATCAATCGTTCTCCCAATACTTCTACGTCGGATGGCTAAGGAACACCATAAGTTTTCTGTATAAATAAGGTAACCAAATTTTTGTATTCAAAATGGCAATAAACTGACACCTTTAAAGGTGTCGCAAATTTAAATCTCTTTTATCAGTTAAATAGTAAGGGAGAAACATGGTTTGCCTCACGTCGTTATAGTTCGATCATTGACACAATGACAATGTATCGATCTTTCTAGAACATTCTAGAGGCGCTATCAAGTCGATAAAGGATTAGTCGCCCGCCATAAGGAATGAAAGCGG
The DNA here is from genome assembly GCF_008802855.1 of Photinus pyralis. NCBI lineage: Eukaryota > Metazoa > Arthropoda > Insecta > Coleoptera > Lampyridae > Photinus > Photinus pyralis. The sequence goes on from NW_022170596.1 coordinate 20,785,056, forward strand.
ATATGACTCTTTCTTTCTGTAAAATCTGATATGTTTAGACGTTATTTCGGCCTAAATGCCAAAAATACTGACGGGACATCCCGTATGTAAGAATATTTCAATTTATTAAGCAAACCTTGGGGATTATTTACGAAATAAATTCAAAGTTAGTTCGTTTCGTTTGAATTTGTATCTCAATATTTGTTTTTCCTCTCAGAAATTTGTTAAAAGCGTAATTCTTGTTGGAATGTTATCGTTTTTGTAATGTATTACGCATTTCGCGTCAGCGGAAGTGGAGACGTTTGGCGTGTTCCGTTGTCATTGGCGATTTATTTAAAAATTCCTTAGGTGAGGTTTTTTTGTAGTGGAAGTGGTGTTTCCTTAAATACTGGAGATATCGAGAGGACGGAGCTTTTTCTTCGGCCGCGGTTTGAGAGAAAGTCACCTAATTTTGTTTTCAAACTCAACAATCAAGATTTTGTCATCATGTTCAGTGTTATCAAGAACAAGTGAAGTTTGCGTTTGTGTGTGAGTTAAGTGCGTTAGAATATAGCAAACCTTGTACGACCCGATTATTTGGATTTAAAAAAAAACTAAGTAATTTTAAGATTTCTTATTTTGGAGGTAAGAGATTCGTTAACCAGATTTCTTATTTTATTTGTCGACCGCCTGCGTGCGGGGTAATACGTCCAAACAAGCATTGTAAGCTTTTCTTTCCTTCATGGATTTTGTTTCAGTTTCTTTCATGTGTCTCAGAATAAATTTTTGTCATTGTTAATCATTAATAATTATAATATTAAATATATTAAATCATAATTTTTAATTTTGCATTTTCTTGATATAGCAATTTCTAAATTTCATTATTGGCGTGTAAGAAAATGGAAACAGACCCTACACAAAACAATGAATAGTTTTGTTCAAAATTCGAAATGTAAACGAGATAATTCTTCTGAAACTATTCGCTAAACATCGTATTTTTAAAGAAGGTTTCGCTTGAAAAATTCGCTTTACAATACGGTGCGAGTGCGGCGATTTATTTCCAGTGAAAAATCTTATTATTGCACTACTTTCAGTATTTGTTCTGCTGTTGGGATCCGCAAAGTAATTTGCGCCTTTTTCCGTAGCATCTGAAGAGTCAATACATTCATCTACAAAATTAAAGCAGTCCTTATAGAGGACATCGAGCCCTCCCATGAATTTGTCAAAAGTTTTTATGAAGAATGTTTATGTTAGAATCGCGGACAACATTCAAGATTGAATTCGGATTCGGCCATTAACTTCTAGCCTGCGCTGATTCCAAATCATTTGCATTAAATGTAACGAAGCTCCCGAAAATCCCGGCGTATTATTTTAGTATTGACAAATAACTAATTAAAAATAAATATTATTTTCATTGTGATGTTTAGATCAGCGGCGTTCATATCTTCTGTTTCGGTGGCCACCCTAAGCGACCCGGGCTATAACTCAAAACATGTTAGACACAACACACGGAATTAAATTTCAGTATAAAAGGCCGTTTGTGTTCCAAAACACTAATCCTGAACCGAGTTTACTTTCGACATTTATAAATAAACGACGCACGTCGACTTGTGCAGGTTACTAATAATTGCATTACAACAATCAATTCCGAAACGGCAATTAGTTACTTACACTTCCCCTACAAAACTCACGCGCGAAAGTTTCTCAAATTAGAAGTGAAAGAAGACAATCAAAACTTTTCGGTTTCCTAACAAGCCACTAAAACTTTCGGTCGCGATCAATCAACCAAAAAAAAAGAAAAATATCACATGTAGTTAGGAATCAATTTACAATGTTGTAGTTGCGGATATCCACGTTACAAATAATATCACGCATTTTCGAAATCGATTTGCATAATTTTATAACGAACGTTGTAGTAAAGTTGAATAAATGGAATGCCATAAAACACGCATCCACGCAAGATCGTAAAGTAAAATAAAATTTTGCCATCGGAATTTGGAATGCTTTAAATTAAAGAAACGTAAATGAGCTCTTCTGCTGCATTACACTGTGTAAGTGTTTGTTAGTTACTGTGTTTAAGTGCGATTTTAAGTGCTACCCGCGATCGCATTGTTGAGCTTTCATAACTTCATTTATGTTTACGATGTTGCTTGCTTATTTACATTTTTATTTTATTATATACTTCATTGCCTTTACTGTTAAGTGGGCGAGGTTTCAATCGAGTCTGCTCAATCAACCTTGCACCAATGGAATGGCTATTACAAAACACGAATTTGATAAATAAATAAATAAATAAAGTCGGGCATGCATACTCGTAATACAAATCCAAATTGTATTTTAGTGATTTTTGGCGCACTTGTTTAAAGGGAAAAAATATTACGTTTGCCTATAATTTCGCATTTATGTAAAAACGTAAGCCTTTTTGGTGCGTGTACGGTCACGACCACGATCTAGTACGAAGCCCACAAAGTTCAACTGCAGCAGAGATATCCATTGGATTAACTTTCTAAACTTGTCGTTCAGTTCATATTGCCGCCGATAACGTTATTGTTGTTGTTTCAAAATTCTATTTTACAAATATCCACTCGGCTTGCCCAACATAACAAGAGACTCGAAAGTTGCCGGGTTCATAAACACATGTGACAAATTATTAGAAACAATGGCAAACACTTTAAATCTAAAATGTCACTTACGTTTTATAAACCCTTGTGTTATCTTCTAGGCATGCGGTTCGCTTATTGTTCAGTTTAAAAGTTAGCTTCTTAATTGCTGGTATAATCAATAACTTCAAAAAGGACTTTTGGTCGACCTTCTTTACTCATAAACGTCGCCGACGCAAACTTCAAAATTAACGTTACTTCAAACCAACTTGAATAAATTCAAAATTGAGAATGTGTATGTGGAATAATTTGAATTGATGTGAATTAATGTGAAATTGAATTAACGTGAAATAATTTGTATGAATGTGAAATAATTGGTATTAACATGAATTAACCTGAAATAATTTGAATTAACCCAGAATTAACTTGAATTAACGTGAAATAATTTATATTAACGTGAAATAATTTGTATTAACGTGAAATAATTGGTATTAACATGAAATAATTTGAATTAACTTCAATTAACGTGAAATAATTTGAATTAACGTGAATTAATTTGAATTTGTTTGCATTTATATTATATATATAATAATATGTTTTTTGGTACAAGCCACAGCTGGTCTTCAACATGTATCACTTCCAAGAAACACTAACTTTCATAATTATGAGTCAATTTTGCCCAAATTTTATGGGTTGGTGAACATTTCCACCATTTTGGATCAAAATGGCGGTAGGTCTGTAACTTTTCCCAAATTTAACCGATTATGACTAAACGTGATAGCGTGAGGGGAGGTGGTGTAGGGGGTGTTCTTATCGAATGACATGCAGTACGCACGTTTTGAGCGTATATCGCTTTGGCCCCGCTCGCTCGCGTCAGTTCGATTGTACCTGCTCGCACAGATCGATAGCAGAGCAGTCAGTGGCTTCCTAGCTGTACATTGAGATACATTGTTCGTCGCTTGTAATTAATTATTTTCTAGATGCGACTCCATCGTAGCTCATGGCCTCTCAATGCTTTCCCCTCGGAAATTGTATGAATTAGTTTGAATCGAAGTTTGAATTAACGTGAATAAATTTGAATTAAAGTGAATTAATTTATGTTAAAGTGAACCGATTTGAATTAGTGTGAATTTATTTTAATTAGCGCGAATTAATTTGAATTTACTCAAATTAACTCGAATTAACGTAAACTAGCACGAATTTACGCAAATTATTTTGAATTAACGTGAATTCATTTGAATTTGAATTTTTGGTGTACACCAAAAATGGTCCCTGTTTCCCCCTAGCACGTGCCCAAAAATGACCTGTAAATACAAAAAAGTTTTACACAAACAAACCCCTGCAAATTTTATCAACTTATATACGTCTAATGAAAGTAAATAAAAGTAATAACTTTACTTTCTATTTAATTGTTGTTTGTTCCTACCCTACATAATTCCATTCCGTAGTTCTCCTAGAAGACTTGACTTAAAAATAATTTCCCACTTTTTCATGATTATTCAAGGGTGTTTGTCGTGCTCGAAAATAATAATAGGTGTATGAACTGCATCTTAAATTGTAAATTGTCCTGGTCCACGCAATGTTAGACAGAGATAGACAACCTCATCTAGAGTTGTAGACTCAGTAGAACAGTAGAAAATTGTTGTTTTGGTTTTACACAATTCCGGTATAGGAAATTTTATACTTGTACACTCTGTACTGCTCGAGTGCTTCATAATCAAAGAGAACAGAATTAATATGCAAGAAAATAAAGCACGTTAAGATAAGAAACGAGCGTGCAACAGATAAAATCCGAAACGCCACAGTGTTGCCGGTCCTAAAAACGAAGTACGAGAGAGCGTTTCTGCTACCTTTACATGCATAAAAACATATCCGAAGCCTGTTTTGCGGTGGGTCCGTTGCTGGTGTAGGCGAGGATATTAGAAAAAATCAGGTGGGAGAGAGGCCAAACTTTCGAGACAAAACTATGTCATTTGTGTGTACCATTATTAAATCGTGTTAAAAGAATTCTTCGCTAAAATTTCTAAGCAAATTTATATTAGTTACACGCCGCAGTTTTAGATCGCGTAAAAAATTAAAGGTTTGGACAAAAGCTGTATTTATGAAGTTTACCAAAGATTTGTCAGCCGCGTAGTCGTACGTGATATTTTATTGTAAAAGTAGAAGTTTCCTGAGATCTTAAAGGAAAACTGTACCGCTATTTTGACGAAATTATTGACGTGGGGCGTTATCAATTCATTCTGAGTTGCCATTACGAGAAAAACCAGTAATAAGCAGCGTGTTTATGCAAATAAGGAACTTCGTCGGCCGAACGGCTGTTTTTTGTAACGGTAAATATAGTGCGGATATATAATAATGTCACACTAGGGGGTTTGGAAGCTCTGGTTTTAGCACTCAGCATAGCCAGAGGTGTGTGACTTTCAACCGAAATCAATAAGTCATGTTAAGATGTAGTTATTGAATTATATAACGCGAACATTTGCGTTATTGCATTATTGATTATTGGATTAGGTGTTCGCGAAAGCGTTGTGGTCCAAGAACGTTCATTGCGTCTAATTTGGAGCGGTTAGACGATCAAAAAACAAGTTTATTAATCAAAACTGTGCATCTCTCTTGTGTATACGGGGTGTTTACATTAAACGGCAACTGGTACAAAAAAGTTTAAAGACAATAAATTCGTGCCTTTGCTGGCTGTTAAACACTAAGTTACAAAGGTAAAATTGTGACATTTCCCCACTGCGGAACATTGGTCAATTACTACAGTGAATAAATAAAAGTTCAACTATAAAAATTCGAGAAACCTGAAGCCCAGTTCATTCCTGACTCGACTCGTTAACCATCTTTCGAGATCCACTTTAAACATAGTCAAGTTTACCAGGCTATACAGAAGGTCTTATTGTATTGCAAAAGAGTACAAAAGCTAAATTCAAATGGTTTTGTAACTACATATACCGTGAGGAGTTTTTTTGCAAAATTATGTGGGCTATTATTTGCGCAAACGAATAATGTGCGGTCGACACCAAACGATATTTGAAAGCTAAAATGAATGGAGGCCGTGGAATTACACAAATCGTGCATTGAAAAGTATTGCGGAAAAACAGGCCTATTCATATTTAAATGCTTATAATTGAAATACGGTTGAGGGTAGCCATATTCCCTCGCGGAGTTTTATTTGTGGGAAATTAAGTCCAAAATAAATGTGCGTGTACGTAATTTACTGCTATTTTCATTCTCTTATACATTTCATCGACTATACTGGATTCACTTTGTGTTTACGCTAAAGATCTTAGTATTTGCCGAGAAAATAATCGCATCTGTAATCTGTATTAGTCTAATTTCGTAGGGGAATCACTCAAAAGAAGATCGACAAGTTCCAGGCCGATAAAAATAAGAGACCAGATCAAAACGCAAATTTAGTTAAAGCTGGATGAATCTACAGTACTAATGGCAAATTATGGAGTAAGAAATGATGGGCAAATTCTGCCTGAAATCGATCGCTAGAGAGAAATAGACAAATTCGTGGTTCTTTACTTATACATTCACCAATCGTTACCAGGACCAGAAATAATCGAGAACTTCATCGCAAAAATCAAAAGGTATACTCACATCGAGACTCACATTAACTTAGCAGAAAAATAAGTAGCTCACCTGAAACAAAAACACAAATTAACAAAAAATATAGAAAAATTGATAGCACTCCACTGTACTGTACTGGGGAGAGGGGGACTGGCGACTATGAGATCAAATCAAAACCCCAAATTTCCGTGTAGCTTGTACGAGTGTTGCAAAAGAAAATTGATTTTGTGAACATTTTCTAACATTCGGAAAAAGTTAAAGAATTCAAATCTATAATGCAGAGTGGTTAAAATATCTTTTCACGCATTATTATTTCACCCTTGCTTTCGGGTATTGGTGTTGCATTTGGGATTAGTGGAAGTAGGAGTATGAGTGGTGTTCTGTTGTAAATATGATGTGAAGGAGAAAAACTGGGCTTGTTAGTCTAAGACGGTTGCCTCGCTGTACGGTGTTCACCTCGCGACGGGAAAAGAGCGTGTACGTTTCTGTACGTTAATTGTGCCAAGTAATTGGCCTTTCTTGTCATTTAAAGACGCCAACACCCGACCTTAGACTATGTAGCCCAACGCTCTACCACTGAACCACATAGTGCTACACGCGCCTGAATATCGCAAGACCATTGTTTTGACCACATTAAATAGGACCAGATTAAATAGATTTTTAAGAGAAAACTGTAAGTAATTGTAAGACTTTCTTTGTATTTGTGTCAACCATCTGCGTGTGGGGTAAATGTAAAAACGAGCAATTATCAAGAAAAACAAAATAAAGAGGGACTCTTTATTTTGTTTTCTTGATGATTTATTCCGTATGTGTTTTGGAATTGTCCATCAATTAATGGTGTGCTTATTGGAATCCACTGTGCGACCCAGATAGAGTTCTAATGTTCAGATTTCTCTATTTGTGCCCATTGCGTTTTTTATAAATGAATCTTTCGAATTTTCGGAGTTGATTGAGGCTACTAAGTTTCCTAAATTATTAATTTAGATTCATTATTAGGATTTTGCTTTGCAGAGAAAGCCGGGGGTTTACGAGGAGAGATGATAAAAATTCTAAGTTTCAATTTTTGATTTATTTGAGCTAGGTGGTCAGGTGTTTTGTGGTTAGTGTAGTTGACCTCACGCCATTACCCACAGCACAATCTATTACTTAATATGAAAGACGTTATAGGACGACAAATATACAATTTTTATATCAAAAAACGGTTTCCAACAGTCGCCGAACTCCATCAAAAACTAAATGTCCAGATTTCCGGCAAGGGTATAGAACTATGCTAGAAAATGGCTAAAAGAAATTAATTTTAACTTTCGAAAATTGAAAAACAGGGCCATTTTAATGGATGTGAATGCAAATTTTGTTACTGACGAAACATGGTGTGGCACAAGCCATTCAAAGAAATTTGGTTGGGTGGAATTTGTGAGCCCGGAATACCGGATCAATATCGAGGAGCCATTCAAAAAATAAATGGTTACAGAGGACGACTCAAACTACTTCCTGGAGTTGGATAAAAAGTTATTATACTTGGCCGATGTTTTTTTTAACAAATGTAGCAAATGCTTCATTGAAAAATGCCGAGGGGCTTATCACGAGGAAAATTCTTGTCCCTCATAGGAAATGTTGGGGAAATAGACGGAAATTTCAAAAGAATGAGGAAGTTCAAGGGAAATATTAGGAAATTACGAGGAAATAAGAGAAACTTCCGAGGAAATCTAGAGGAAATTTTAGGAAAATAAAAGGTTTCTGTATGGGAGGAACGTAACGACTCATTTCACGTTAATTCGGAGAAATGATGTGTACATTTGGGGAAATTTAAAGGTAATGGTAGAAATGTTGAAGAAACTAAGAGAAATGGTGGCAATTTTTATGCAATGAAGGGAATCTTGCCCATCAATATAAGTCAACCCCTCGGGGTTGGTCACCAGAGAAATTCTTGTCCCTTACTTCATATACGAAATTTCGAAGAAATAACTGGGAAATATAAACAAATGTTGAGGAAATAAGAGGAAATTATCAAAAAGCCTAAAGGAAATTCTGACGAAAAATAGAGGAAATTTTAAGGAAATAATTTGGTACAGCAATATTTTATGTGCCGAGGGGTAGTGAACCCTCTTATTTTGTTTGTTTATGTTGTCATCTGTTACAGATTGGCAGAAAGCGCCCTTCTTGAGCTCAACAAGGCCGCTGCGAGCTGTAGTTCAAAAGGTATTTTTTTTTTTAATTTTCGATGACTCCTTGATATAACGTTTGATTACATATTGGTGTTCGGTACAATTGAATTGTAATTACTACTTTTGTTTGAGATTCATTTAACGATTATAGCTCTGCGGACATCTGTTTTGATATTAATATTTACTTTGGCTAAGTGTTAATCCCCTTTTTACTAAACATTAATTTATATTTAAATGTTGGCATTGCAGATCTATATATTACAATGTGCTATTTGTAATATTTTTGAGATCATTTATTAAATCACCCTCGATTGTGACGCTATTGTTTATGTTCCATCCCCATCAATTATTTTAAGCTCGTCAAGACCAGAACAAGGATCTCTTAGTCTGCCTTGCTTTCCCTTTAGGTAAAATTGAAAGTGATCCATACTCGTATGTGGTGTGCGCAATGAAACTAGGAGTTTTGATCGTTTCCCTTTAGATAAGTATTTTCGTCTCTGTTTTGAAATTTACTAAAAACTAAGTGACGCCTATCCGGTTTGCTATTAGCGCGCAATCTGTGGAAAATATTCGAGCATTCTCACTTTACCTGAACGTTTAGGCATTTTACGAAATCCCTAAAAAGAGGCAGGAGAAGTGCGAACTCGAGTTCCATTTATCACTTTGCCTGCTGCATTGGTCATTTCGCAAAATGCCGGATTTCGCAGTTTGCCTGTAACATATACATATATCCTTACTGTGCACTTTTAATACATGTACCGACTGTTTTCACTATCTCGTTCCTCTGCAATAACGTGTCTTAATTTCTTCGCTATAATTTTCGTGTAAATACCCATAAAATAGTTAAAAAATTGTTCTTTCACATATACAGGGTGTTACATTATATACAAAAAATTGAGTGGTAGAGGGGCTCAAAACAAGCACTCTATCCAAATAAGCCGTGTGTCCAACGTGTTTCGTTTGGGAGTCACCCTCATAGAAGTGTTGAAATTTGCATTTCTTCTTTAATTTTTTTCTCAGCAACCGTACAAAGATGGGTCTTTGAATAGGTTTTGGGGTATGCCCTTTCCGATTTCGCCAAAAGTTTTTCAAAATTCCTACCACCAGAGGGCGCACTAATCGGTTAAGTAGTTTTTTTAAATATAAACTTCTAACTCAGCGCATTAGACATCCCTTGATATTTGAATTGCTTCATTATCCCATTCAAGTAAATTTCCGTACCAAATTAACCTCTTTTCTCAACTAATTTACACGTAGCAAACCCAAATGGTGTGTAATTTGCTTAATTTAGTGCCCCACAATTTTTTTTAGACACGGGGTACTTAAAAGTAATCATTCAATTGGAATGTTAAAGAGGCGGAACGAAAGATATTTTTAAATTACCACACAATTTTACTCAATGAAATTTTATTATTAAACAAGACAATAAATTTCACTACGAAAGCAAAGGAGATAAGCTCAAGGTTGATCGTAAAATTCAATTTACACCATAAATCTTTGGGAAAGTAGATTTGGTGCGGGAATAATTATTGTAGTTACGGTTTTGCGATCAATTAGCAGTGCTCGCGTCCCGCAAGTATGAAAAAGTCAACTTGCTGCTTTCATTATACCTGAAGGCCTACAAACTCGCCATTCATTACTGTCCTTTATATACAACATAGCATCTTTCAACCTTATAAGGAAGGTGGAAATCCATTCATGAAGGCGCATTGTTAGTTCTACCGGAGGTAAATACTAGGTTTGCTTATCTCGATTATACACCTTACATGTTCGCGCAGTAATGGACAGATTCCTCGATACTATTAGGTCAAATATCGAGAACTACGATCCACTGCACTTAGCGTAGTAGCGCTATAGTCTTCCTTCAACAAAAATTTAAGGGAGCGGGCCAAGTTGAAAGACGACGGTAGGTGATCCATAATACTGTCACTCCAGAATGCTAAACTCTTCTTTGTAAACTGCGGAAATACACTGTCTATTATGGATAACTTTTGACCTCTGACGTTTAAGAAAAGCAATCTAAAACTCTTGTAGATCGATCGCTTCCTATAATTACTTCAATTACAGAACAATTGAGCGGGTCGATTACCAATACATCAATGAACGTGTAGATAAGCAAACAATAAGCTGTTGTATAGCAATGCAACATTAAACAATCCTAGGCCAAGGTCTTGTCTAAATTGCACAGGAAATCGAATAAAATTCACATGCTGCTAAACTATCCCACCTGTCTATTTTAATTTTCGTTTGTGATACGAGCAATAATAAAAGGTTCATTGTAACTACAAAATAATTAGCATTTAATAGTGAATTTTGACAGTGTTATCAACCGCTTTTATTGGCATTTTTATCACTTTCAATGAATGAAGTGTATTATTGGTAGTGTGTTATTCTATGAATATTTCCTAAATTCAATTTTTAAATTAATAATATGTAAATGACCGCATTCAGCTACGATAACCTTTTGAAGTCTGGCTTAACGTTATTAGTCAACCATGTCAAAAAGGAATAAGGTGCAAAGCCATACTGCCACCACACCACACGTAGGCATTCTTCTGAGGCAAAAGTTACAATGTAATGTAAGGACATTCCGAGAATAAGGGTGCGCTTGTCGGATGAAAGCGCTTCCGTTTTGATTCATGATGGGCAATGACATTCTCTTCCAGTTGGATGTCATAATAAATTACAATTTCGTTGTAGTAGCACCCTTCAATGTACAAAAACTGTTGGTTATGTAAATAAAAGGCTATTGTTAATTCCTTTATTGCTATTTTATACAATTGCAATGCTTTTTAGTTATCAGTTACAATTCTATGTAACAGGCTGACAGGCATTTATTTTAATTAAAAATTTCAGGGACGCCGTTTACTTGTATTCCGAAATTCAAGTTATACTACTTGACTCGGAAATTAAAGTACTCGGTCCCAAAGGGGACTCGTACCTCCATATTTCCTCGCTGTGTCATTTTGCTGAAGTAAATTACGCAGTATTTTAGGACACAGTCTGTTGCATTTGCTGATTGAAATTATATTGAGGCAATCAGTATTAGCTGTCGGCGCAAAACGAGTGCAGTGTGCACTCCTCGAGTTTGAGCCTAAGTGTGCACAGGGGACTTCCCCTTTAATTTGAATAATGGAACGTACCGTACGTTCCATTATGGCCCTAATTTTTTTCGATTTTGTACATATTAACCAGTGTAAGGACGGGAAAGAATAACTCTACCACAGAGGACACTGCGTCTCGTAAGAGGCGATTAAACCACGTGGTGTTAATTATATTCAGAGATGTATGCTGGAGGGAGTTTGGAGGACACGTGTGTGGGTGAGCATTTTGTATGGGTTTGATAGCTAGGTAAAAAAAATTTCTGGTTTAGGGCCTGGAGCTGAATTTTTGTGGTTAATTTATAAAAGGTGGTCTTCTTATTTGGCGGGATTTCCGAAATTTTTTCGAATTTGTATGGGGGAGCGTGGTTCCTGAATACGACGCTGACTTTTTAAATGCGTATGAAAGTTTAAGGTGCCGGGAAGTCGTGAGACAGGACAAAATTAGCTAGAATGATGGTACGATTTTGCAAGGGTCACGTCCGTTGTTATCAAGCTTGTTGATTAAGAGGGATTTCACTCCACGTGCAGTTGAGTTATTAGTGTTAACTTGTGATTCAACGGAAAAATTAGTTTTTATTGGTAGAAAAAGTTGTGCGTTATAGAATGGACGTGAATCAGAAAACATAAGTAGTGGGAATTAAGTTGTTGAGTGCGAAACATCGGGCATTCAGATTGCCGTAAGAGAATTCGCGTCCAGCTGCAAAAAAAATTGGCCTCGGAGGGAAAAAAAGAATGCGCGTCGTTAATCGCGTGAAAATTAGTGTAAAACGGTCAGAAAAAGCGTGTTTCATTTGTATTAGAAAATTCGTGTTGCGCTGCGAGCAGTTAAATCGACCACCTGTGCGGGTGTTACGAGTCTTTTAATGGACTTGAATTTTGTTTGGTCCGGGTGTTTCCTTGAAATGGTCAGTTTTGAACAAAATGTTAGTAAATCTAGATTTTTTAAGGTCCATAGGTTTTTCTCAAATTAGTGATCTTTATTTTTTTGGGCCACTGGTTTGTGTGTGCAAGATGACCGTTTAATGGCTTAAGGAAGTTACTTACGTCAGTCTGGGCATAGAGAGTAGGAAAGGCTGTCTTAATGGAGTTTGCGTACCCAAAACAGCTAAGTGAGAATTACGCCGAATGATCTCTCTTCGAGTCCATGGGAGATCTCAAGTCGACAATCCGTTTTGAACCGTCAGGGAGCTCAGTTTTTCGGTCACGGAAGCGTGAACTGCGCGTTTTTAAAAATTATAGTAATTGTTTCGAAGTTTCTACGATTAACCGTCGATTGGGAAGCTCCGTTTTTCAAGCTAGTGAGATATGGTTGTTTTGAAAGAAGTTCGTAAACGTGAATCCGTTATACGGGAGCCGTGCGAAAATAAGATGCTTAGTAGATTTTCCATGGGGTGTCAAAGTAAGGATATGTGTTTGGAATTACGTAAATTTCATGCTCATGCAAGAAGAAAGCTGGGAGAAAGTCATAATAAATCAACAAAAAAAAAAGTTAAATCGATCCGCCGGAGAAACACAAACCCATTCCGGTATTCAATTCGATTCAAAGGAGAACTGTTCTGGTAAAAAACGAGAAACTGTTATCGTTCACGAAAATAAACATAGTATAGGGCTAGAGACTACTAGCTGTGGGAGGTGAGATTCGCTGACAATCTCACCACTACCAAGGTCGAGACCAAGGTAAACTGATGATGAAAATATATGCGGAATACCTCAGCAAGCAACAATTAACAATTCAGAATTCAAAGGAACTGGTTACAGAAAACCACTCAAATGTTAACCCTAATACGATCTTCAGGGGATCCAGGGATTGAACCGTCAGGGAGCTCAGTTCAATATTCGATTTTCGGTCACGGGACTTTATCTTTCATTGTATTCTAATTAAAGGTCTCAACGAAAGGAACAAACCACTGCCTCTCTTTCTGTCCTCTTATCAAAGTACGGGGGGAGGGGTGAGGGGGGGGGGAGTGGAACTAGTTTTATCCTTCATGGTACTCTAATAAAAGGTCTCTCCTCCTCGAACTTTTATCGTGATCGGGTATATTCCCTTATACCTCAGGAACGGATTGTCGGAAGAGGGTACTTGCAAAGGGTGATTAGGACGTCTGCAAGAAATATATCCATTGGTGATGTCAAAACAAAAGCTATTTCAGTTAAAAAAATTCGCTTTATCTGCACAAGAGTTGTGCACAATTTATACTTGTTTATTATTCTCAGATTTTTTTCTTTTGTTCGAGATATCCTTTGGCTTCGAAAGGTACACCAAAACTAATCATTCCGCCCCTATATTTATCCGCCAACCATGTGTGAACGTGGAAGTGTGATTCAACATTGCGTTCAAAGTTCAAAGACATGGCGTTAATTCAAATTTTCATGAAATGAATGCACGTGGAAGGCCCGCTTTAGTGTCGGATACCGCTGGGAATATGACCACAATCCTGCAAGCGACATTGAACAAGGAAACACTTGACTAAGAAATGGCGAATTGAGCTGAACAAGCCAGAGTTGGCTCACAGACCGGTTCAGCTCTACGATATAGAACCTTATTCCGTGGCCGAGTATTGAAACAAGTAATTCGGTACATTTGTGTTAATTCTTTAGACGTTTATTGTTTCATATGTTTATTTATATTGTATTTGTAAACATATTTTATAGTTAAATTTAATATTATTATTATTAAATTAAACTTTTTTTCATAACTTATAATTATCAAGAGATATTTAATTTTTTGTAAATCCGCGCTTGTCAGTTTCTTTTAGGTAACATGTAACTGGCCCCTGTTTTACGCAATTTTAGTCATCACTCAAAAATTGCAAAACTTTTCCAGCAAAGCAAAGTTACCCTATGCACCAACGAGATGTGGAACACCCTATGTACATTAATACCTAAACCAAATGTTTTTTTGAAGAATTTGACATTTTTGTAAAATTTAATTAATAATGTAAGAAATTCATTGCCAGCTCGAAAAATGTATACAAAAGTACTCAGAAATTCATGTAAATATTGCAGTTTTGGAAATTGTAACAGTTTTAAAATAATATTAACATTTCTCTCCATATTTCAATTTCCACCTGTATATTTTCTAAATTTTCTCGAGTCATTTCGGTTACAATTTTTTTCCGAAATGGACTTTTAATACGGAAAACTCAAGCAGTCCAAATCGTAAGTGTTTTCTTGTGCACGAATTGAGGTTACCGATGTTCTTTTTTCTATTGTAAGGGAATAAATACCGACCGTATAGTAAATTTTGAAGTCATTTGGGACGTATCCAGTTCATTTCTTTTGTGTACTCTCTGAATAAGAGTCTTTGCAAGGGGGTTAATATTCAGCTGAATCCGGGGAAATAATCGGCCTACTGCAGATGATTGTGCTGTAAAACATCTCGTAGAATCATTAAAATCTTAAGAGCAGCCGAACGTAGATGGTGAGAGAAATATACCTGGAGCACAAGCTTTGTTACCTCCGTAGGAGTTATTTTTGGTTACACCAGGAACCTGTGGAATTGCCGACACAATTTATCGTTAGCGATGACGTACCTTCAACCTTTTTTTTTCTTTTTTTGTTGATAAGACCTAAATATCTATGAACAGTTTATTTGACTCACATATGTAAGTGGAAATTTTTACGTGTAATTAGTATGCTTGATCTTTAGGACTGTTTAACTATCAAGTACGAATTACTCTAGAGAAGTAATCACTTGTAAGGTAAAAAGCTCGCTACTACGATTAACTTCAACACCTCAAGCTACCGATTATAGTACATCATTTCAATTTTTAATTTCTATTAATTATACTTGTCGTTGCTTAGCGGTACGAGGTGTCACATAACTTCAGGGGTTGTTGGTGGGTTAATTTTTGTGTTAATATAGTTCATGGGAAGATTTCATTTTTTTTGTATTTTGCATACTCTTTGGTTAATAAACAATAATTTTCTTGTGGGTCAATTGTTGACTCTTTATGCTGAAGCTACCTTTCCTAATTCCGGTGGCTGCAGATAAAATTGTTAGAGGAATTATGTGGCGCCCGAAAGACTTGAATCGAAGCACCAGTAAGTATTAGTGGCGGAGATTTATTTGGAACCTTTTATAATAATTTGTGGTCAAAGTTTTTAATTCACTTACCTACTACCCTGAGTAAGAGCATATCTCTCTACGCTGTTAACTATTTGTCTAACGGAGCTAGCTGGCCGATCAGCGGCGTGTGTTGATTTCAAATTGCACATGGTATTTTATAGTGCCTTGCATTCTAAGTTTGCGCGTTATAAAATGATATATGTTACTTAATGTTTCTCTTCCCTTTCTTCTCTTCAACACTAGGTTCTAGATTCTACACTGAAAAATGTTCTTGTAAAACGTTGAGCGAAACAAATATCAAATTGGCTTTCATTTAACAAAATCATAAAAGAACAAAAGCGGTGTAAAAAACGTATGTCGCGCATGCGCAGAAAAAACTATTTTTTGTTGTACCTACGATTCGCTTGAAATTTAGGCTTTTCTATTAAAAATAAATGGAAGGCACATGCTAAGTCAGGTGCGTCCATGCGTACAGTAGACTTCCTATTCATCATCACCATCACTCGTCACGACAGCCTTCTATTTCGCCGTTCTCATAATTTAACCGCATCGCACCTAGTTTTTACAGAAAATTATAGTATAGTTTCCCAGTGCTTCAAATCGGAAGTGTGATTGAAAGTCTGTAACATGCAACCATAATCAGAACATGCATGCACTTCAACGAGACGTTTTTAAAATTTATTACTCCGACGATGCCTCTGCTCAAGTTAACTGCAGCGCTGAAAGTAATTAGAAAAACATTACTGTTTTTCTTTTGTAAAAACACTAACAAGCAGCAGACATGGCAGTCGCGGCATTTCTCAATACAGTCGTAATTGACATTTATTAGGTACCTACCGTAACAGATAGAGTGAGATGGAAATATTATACAATTAAATATTTTGATACATCTACATCTAGGCATTGAACTTTCCTAGTCATAGTCTTCACCAAGGCCGCTAGTATCTTACGCAGAGTTTAAAGACCTACAGTTTTGCATTTCGTACATTCGTAGCATTTTTCTATGGGATTAGATGTGCATTTTTCAAAACTGACAAGTAAGTTTTGCGTTCAACAAACCTTTAAACGATAATTATAACTTTAATTGCAAGATAAATTTAGTTGGCTCCTAGGAAGGCGTCTTAATTTTGTGGATCATCTCGAATTTAATAACTAGTTTTATTGCACGCGAGAGAGTGCATAACTTTGTGAATTATTAGATCAATGTCAAACGGGTAAGAACATTAGTAAATCAGTGTCAATTCATATCTTGCGGTGATAGAAATTCTATTTATGTAGTGACCTATAAGGAATTTTTCATACTGTTAGATTTGTTGCTGTGGACTGTGGTACGTGACACTATTTTGTGTTGAGCAATTGGTCGAAATTGTTCGAAGAACATCTCCGTCGTGCACCCGTCGAGTTTGTTATGAATATAAAAAAGTTTTGATACCTTACTTCGTTTGGAACCTTGCGGCAACTTTGAATATAAGAAAGGCGGCAGTTAATATCTCGTTTAGTATCTCTCAATTTCCTGTTGTATGTATTTAGGTGCTGTAATGATATCAGAATCGAATAATCCATTCTACGAAAATCATAAGAACTTGAATCATTTTTGTAGTAGGTACCGGTCCGTTTTTGTAAAATATGTCAATACGAGCGTTCGATATTTGGTCTGGTAGCAGCTAATTGTGGTTTTTATCTTCATAGCATGAACGTAGGAGGTTAGACCGTGGTAGGTTCGTCTAGTTTGATGTCAACTGTCAATAAATGTCGCACTTGCGAACAAAAAACGCAACGAACACTCCCTATAAGTTGCTCCTCTCCTCTATCAATCGTGTAAACTACACGATAGGGACGTATTGTTTGCCTTCAGCACCTCTAATAACGATGGGTCACCCTGTAACTGCATTTCAATAATTTTTAACGTTAATAGTTGTAAGTTGAAATTGGACACTACATTCGATCATATTAGTTGAATTCGAGGTCAATTTTGTTTTGTATCAAAATTATTAGTTGTTAATTTCGTTTAAATAATCGCCTAAGCGAATTAGTTTCAAGATAAGAAAACGCGGCTATTTAATTTATTCGAAGACGCAGTTGGAAGTGGAAGGGAAATGGTTTTAAATAGAGACGCCGGATGTTAATCGTTGCTCTTTTGGTGGTGGACGTTGGTCGTTGTTTTACGTACCTGCTTATTGTTTTGGTAATTGGCAGTTTCCAAGCAATATCATCTGGTGATTTCTGTTAGTGCGTCTACTGCCTACTTGACAACCGGAGATTTTAGGTTATTAACACTTTAATGTAATTAATTTTAATTAATTTGTTCTATCGATCGCTTGTTGCGTGGTATGAGCCCAAATTATGACCTATAGAAGAATTCATGTTAAATTTTTCTGTTTTATACGCAGAATTACATCAGGTCGGGTTGCTTAACTTCTCAAATTAAAAACATTTTCTGTGATGAATGCAATACCCATATATGGGCCCGGAGAATAATAAAATATGATTGTTCATAACCTACTTTTGTCTTGAAAAATCATCACAATATTATATTTCATTAGTCCAGAAAACTTTTTGAAAGTAAAACATTCATAACTTTTACAGGCGACAACCAATTAGTCTTAGATTTTGCGTAGGTATGCTTAGTGGTGCCAAGTGGAGGTCTCATAGAAATGAATTCTACTAACTACTGGCCTTCTTTCTTACCCCTTATCAAAATAGGTGGTTTGGGGAACTGCTTTTATCCTTCATGTTGTTCTAATAAAAGGTCTCAAGCAAAGAAATCAATTTCTACTAACCGTAGTCCTTCTCCTTAGCCTCTTATCGTGATCGGTTATATTTCTAGAGCGGATTGTAGGAGGAGGGTACTCACAAAGGGTGATTGGGACATTGGAAGAAATATATTCATTGGTGATGACAAAACTTTTTAAGACGGAATATCTCAAAACGGTTTCTCGGAGGGGAGTACTCACAAAGGCAAAATGAATCGTCTAAACGAGACATATCTATTGGTGAAGTTGAAGCGAATATCTTGAAAACGAAGTGTCGGAAGAGTGTATTCGCAGACACCTACTGGCGATGTGAAAACCAAATTGTGAATCTTTCAAAAATGTGGGGAGAAAGCACCTAGGGGGAAAATGCAATATTTCTGAGAATTTCTCGAAGGTCTTGATTTTTCGTACATTACATAGCGTAGATTTTGAATGTATGCCATGCGACCTCTAATGGTTATGCGTAAAGATCCCGTCCTCATAGTCTACCAAGAAAGTAAACATTGATAAATATAGCATGCTACCTTATAACCTAACTATTTACTAAGCTACTTTGGTTTAAAAAATGCACTTTATCTGCAAAAGAGTTAAGCACAATTTATACTTGTTTATTATGTCAAAAATTACCCTTATAACTTAGGGTTTTGACAGCCAACAAAAGCAGGAATTTATTAACTTTAACATTTTTACCGGTTGTCGTTCAATGTAAATCTAATAACAGTATCGCTTGATAAACTTGATTTTGTAACGTAATTAGTTGTTTCAAATATAGCGCAATGAAATGTTTAACCCCTTGGACGTGAACGCTTCCGGAGTAACAATTTGTTTAAATGAGATCACGTTAATCCGATGAAACTACTTCAATTTGTTCGCTTTAACTTTAAAAGGTGAAACTTCGCACTATTCACAGTTGAAAATAAATCCGCTGTCGATTGGATTTCGCTGTAAGACGGTTTTCTTGTTGTATAGGAACACCTTTTATTATTTGTTTTGTTCGAAAAAGCCGCTCTTAGTGAATGTAAAAAGTGGCCACGACAATAAATTCGCCGAAGATGGTGGCACAATTTCTCTAGTAATTCAATTTTCGCACTAAAATACAGCGTACGATACCGCGACTAATTGTTCTCTCGTATCCTTCGATCACACGAACTCGTCTTGACTTTCAATGTAATACAAATGTTACGCGATGTAAAAATACCGCGCTTGAGTTACATACACCTGGATAGCTTGGTGAAGAATGTCGCTCTCCCACCAAATTTTTCATAGTCTATTCGCGGATTTGAAAAACCGAAACACCACCTCTCCTCTAACCCGAGAACCCGGTTTTTAAGCTGCGGTGTTTCTACATGGACAAGTGCCAGTGTCATGCGACGGTTTTTAGAACCGGCAAAACACCGTAGCGTTTCGACATTTTTCTGCTTGAACACTCGTTTCTTATTTTAACGCACTTCATTTTCTCGAATATTAATTCTGTTCTCTTTCCTAAATGGTAAGTTATCCATTCAATTAAAAATTTTTGTTATTGGATCTCGTAACTTGTTGAGGTAGATCTTCAACAAGCAACTGTTGCTCTCCGAATCGCTTTAAAGCTATCCGTTTTCCGTACTTGAGCCGCATATTTGTCAATTCATCGAGCCCCTCACTCCAAATTATAGACATTCTACATGTGTGCGTTAAAAGCCACATTTCGTATAATTAATTTTACTAATGACTCTTGTAGCTATATTCTATGCAGAGAAACTCGGAGGACAATAATATCTACTCAAATGCAAATCTGGAAGTTGGAACGGATCGATACCTCAGCAAATGCGAATTTGGAACATTTGCTCCTCTAATATTATCTTAATGAATCTAATATAACGTAATTTAGTTCATCATTACACTCGTGTTACTTCTCTACCCTTTAATTAAGCGTTTATACTATGTAATTCATTGGACAAAGACTGTGATTTATGATTTTATTAACCCTTGGCACAGCATACCCAGAACAGCATGAAAACTTACTCCTGTAAAATTTTGTTCTCTAAATTTGACCTTGCGCCATTTGCATTGGTATAAAAGGCAGAGCCGTATTCAGAAAATTTAATGTAAATGGTGACAGCTTGGTATAGGTATCAACAGGACCGTATCAAGTAGTAGATTTGTATATCGATGCACTGTTTTTTTAAGGTAGAAAAAGAACAATGTGAGATAGAATAAACTTTATTGGTGGCGCCAGATAATAAGTTTTTGAGTGTTATTTGTTTTAAAATTCCTATTTATAATTTTTAGTGTATAAAACAATCGGGTCCGAATGTAAAGTTTTTAAAACATATTGCAATGGAAAGTGTTTGCAAGGGTGTGAATATTTCACTTGTGCATAGGTGGAAAGTATGTAAATAAAATTACTACGCCACTGCTAGGAACGAAATAATGAATCGCGCAAACAACAAATTGACTACGCCCATGATAAATCTATACCAAGATGGCAGGATGCGCGATTAGTTGCGCAAAATTTTCCCGCGCTAGTGAGTTTTCATGCTGTTCTGGGTATGCTGTGCCCTTGGATTGCATGAGTATATCCAAGTTGATGTATTTATATGCGGTTGGGAACTGTACAAAACTATGAAAGATATATCCCATCCGCGTTGTTGTTCCTTCATATTTTCATTGGTATGTTAGCAACCCATCAAGGCAAATGCCAATACTGCTACAACCATGAAGGGAGAAGAAATTATCGCATCAATTACGACGCATATTACGCAACTGAATTTAGATGAGAGTTCTTTTTTATCATCTGATCGCAATCCGAATAAAATTGCAGTATTTGATTACTTTCTTTACATAATTATGCATACGCTATCATCAATTTATTCTCATTTATGCCATTTTGATCGGCACGCAACAATTACACTATACGTTCCCAGATTCGACGTCCAACCGCATTCCTTAAATTTATCTGCATACTTGAGGTCGTACAAGTGCGACCCTCCGGCTATAAATCGACACATACGCGTTAACGCACATAAATATCCAGCATATAACTAACGGCTGCTTTTTGCTTTTGCAGTGTATTTTCATACCCCGTGTATAAACACAACCCATGCGCGTATGTGTTATTTTTTCATTAATATGCAAATATGCAATGGTTCTTTGTTATCGGCGTGTCGCACATATGAACTTCAACTACCACAATATTATCTAATTAACGAAATTAATGAGAAAACTTATAATGAGCGACATCGCAAGATACCTAACAAGGCACTACGCGTATCATATTTTAGAATTACTTTACAAAAGGTTGAATAGTAGTAGAAGGTACTGCCTTGGAGCAAAATAACAAATGAGACAAAAATTGTTTAGAAACAACTGGGAACGACAGTATCGATTTTATGAACTTTGTTTGCAAATGGAAACGAGATAATATAAACTTCTATCTTGTAAGTTTATAAAAGTAACTAGATATGTATGTGACATTATGTGTGGAGTTTTATTTTTTACTTTCTTCAACTCTTTTGCCTAAATAGCTCCTTGGGGACCTTTAGAACGACTTATGAGTTAAGAGTTAAGAGAATCGTCAGGAAGCATGAAGGGAATTTGAGAGAACTTAATAAGAACTTGATAAGAATTTGAGACGTACGTAATGCGAAATTGAAAAATACACGAGGAACAAAAATTTAAAGAACTCGAATTTACGGAAACACTTTGACACAATTTCGTTAGGAAAATGGACCGGTTGTCCACAATGGTACTACGATATAAGTGACCACTTTTCTATCTACTAATTTATTAGCCCTCAAATGAACAATGAAAAAATACGGAATATTCGCTTTTTTTACAAAAAAATCTAAACCTTAAAATTTATATATTTAACTCAGTTACAAGCTTCCGTTATTTACCATTGAATTCTAATGGGACAAAAAAATCCTTCTTCTGAGTTCGTACACGAACATATCATACGGTGGAAAAGTTTCAAACCGGTTAAAAATAAACAGTCTTTAAACAATGTTTCTATTTACTGTTCAAATGTCAAAATTCCGACCTGTCAATATCCCCTGTATTGAATACAAATGGAAAATAAACTATGTACATCTTTGTTGTACAGCGTCTAAAAGTACCCTTTGTGTCGTCCAACCTTGGCATACCGGATCACCTCCGATCAGGTTTAATGAAATGGAAGCAAAAGAAAATGGCTGATGTTGAATTCGGACTCATAACGGAAGGGCTTATTGATTTCGAAATCCAAAAAATACTCCAAATGCAAGAGTTAATTTGTTGGTTACGTCTAACTTCCGCTATTGTTCGTTTTAATTTGCTAACCTTTACCTAATAACCATTAGATTTGCTTCATAAGTAGCACATAGCTAATAAGTTTTCAATGAGTGTCTCTTTCTATACGGAATAGTTATTTACCTAACAAGTTCGGTAAGTTAATTTTCCCGCATGAGCACTTTGTTTGCAGCACGACCGTAGGGAGTGCTGCATTTAGTGCGAATGCGGGAAAATTCTTTCCGAAAGAGTTAGGTACAATATTTTTTGTAACGAATTACGTAAAAAAAGGTCAAAATTAATAAAGTTTTGTAAATTAGCTTTTTTTTAATCATGAGTTGGTAACACAATCATATGTTTGGTTGGTAACATAATTTTGTAACTACCCACTTTTAATAATGCACTGGTCACATTTAAAACTTCCACATCTTTGGTTAATACATATTTTGCCTTTGCAATGAGTGCTACTGGTCACGGCATTGCATCGTTTGCACTGAATATCTTGAGTTGCGTAAATACACTCGTTACATTTAAAATCCTTGGAAGCTTTGTGTGTGTTAATATGTGCTTTCTTAAACTGCATATGCGAATAGTTGCAGAATATCACTGGTCACATTTTAAGACGTTTTAACAATAAATTTTACTTTTTCTTGAGTTCCAATTCTGAAAAATAATTTGATTGCGTTATAAGTTCTTGTTTATATATTTACGTAAAACTTAGTGTACGTCTGTTTCCGATTAATCGCACTAAATACTCTCAACCAACGGTTTAATTGATTTTACAGCAGATGACAGTTAATCATGACATGACGTTCGTTGACTTCAATAAGTACTACCAACCGAAGAACGCGCATAACCCCTTCTCTCCAGCGGAAACTAAAAAACACCGCGATGCGGGAAAGTCGTTTTCCCGTGCATCGAGGATGCTTGGAAACATTATCTTTCCATTCAATGAGTCGTTTTCCCGTGCCATCGAGGATGCTTGGAATTGGAAAACATTATCTTTCCATTCAAATGAGTAGTCAAAAAATTAATTTCCAACTTTATGCATTCCGTCACTTTAACGTTTAATTTTTTTATCATACTACTGCGCGGCTACTCACATAATTTCTTTCTTCTTCTTGTCTTAAGGAACCACATCTCGTCGAAAAGTCCAAAATCACGAACACGCTTTAAGGAAGCTATCCATCCGTCCCCTCACTTTTTTGTAAACTTGTAATACTACCACAAACCAGAATCATAATATTATTGTTTATGTTGTTTGTATGTATTTAACAGGGTGACAACGAAAAGTTTGGACTTGTCCTAAGGGTGAAACACCAATTTCTGAGATTTGGCCCAATGTTTTGATACTTTTAAATGCAACACCCTGTATATATTAAACGTCAATTTTTTTTAATTCTTTTCTGATTAAGGTAAATTGATGTATC
This sequence comes from Photinus pyralis, assembly GCF_008802855.1. Lineage (NCBI taxonomy): Eukaryota > Metazoa > Arthropoda > Insecta > Coleoptera > Lampyridae > Photinus > Photinus pyralis. The sequence continues at coordinate 20,808,959 of NW_022170596.1, forward strand.
AACAAACCTACTTTTTTTTAATTTGTCCACGAAAGTCAATAAACGTTAATTTTTTATTGTGTTTAAATAGTAACTATGGATTCTAAATCAAAAAATTGACTTAAGAATACACAGAGTGTTGCATTTAAAAAATACGCAAACTTTTTGGTCAAATCTACAAATCGGTGTTTTTCTTGACTACGCCACTGGGGATTCTACATAAATTATTTAAAACAAGCCAACTTTTTAGTAGAATAAAAAAAAATGTACTATTGTTT
>NW_022170596.1:20809315-20824439 GCF_008802855.1 Photinus pyralis
TAGACTAACCTTTACAACATTTGTACAGCCGATCTTGTGAACTGCTCTTTCCTCTGGTACAGGGTGGATGTGATGAAACCTGACACTTAGGTCTCTGCGACTTCCTAGGGGTGGCTTGAATTTAACACACGGAAACAAAAATCCACGGTGCCTATCCTTCCTCGGAACGAAAGCAAAGTTTAGTGTTTGAACGGAAACTTAGTCCAGGAAATCCTTCGCGTGGCGAGTGGGAGACGGCTAGTTGCCAAAGTTTCTACACAGCACGTGTATTAAATTTTATTTTATTAGTTTATTAGCTTTGACCGCCTGCGGGAGACGGATTTTTGAGTTAGCGGTACGGCAGAACACAAACTTTTATGATCACTATCCGACGGTAAACCGCGATGGTTCAACGTATTATTTCACCAGCTCTTCTTGGGGCAAATATCTCTCCGAAACGCAGCGCTCCTTCGACAAATGACCGTACGGCACTAGTAGGAAATTCCACCTGGGGCGGATCCCGAAATTCTGCGCCTTGAGGACTAGGGTAGCACTTTGACTTATATATCCTCGAGAAATCACAACGTATCCTAACGCGATTCACTGCATCCAAAGTAAACTGGGGTGAAGCTCAAGGGTTCGCCAAAATATCACCTGATTGGAACCTGGGTCTTCTTCGCCAAAAAATCAACGCGAAAAGAAAATAACACTTCGGAACGGGTGCAAAAAGCACGCAACTGGGAGCAACCGAAATAAGCCGGTGGCTCAAACCGCCAAGTGTACCAAAAAATCGCTCCAGGTACGTGTTGACCGCTTGAAGTACTAACCGCGAGTCTCTTCTAAAACGCGATCACTCAAAGTACGTGTTGACCCCTCGACGTACTAAACGCGAGTCTCTTCTAAAACGCGATCACTCAAAGTACGTGTTCACCCCTCGACGTACTAAACGCGAGTCTCTTCTAAAACGCGATCACTCAAAGTACGTGTTGACCCCTCGACGTACTAGCCGCGAATCTCCCCAAAAACGATCCCCTTCTTCAGAATTGAAATGAAAAAACCACACCCAAATTACCATAAAACAAAAATGGCTCCCGCTAGAAATTCTCCCATTGGTTCAGATAAAGAAGACTTAACCCACTCTAACTTCGTCGTCAACCTCAATGAACTGCTGACTCAAACTGATCTCACGGTTTTCTGCTGATGACGTGGAAACTCCCTTATCTCTTGACGGCTCGGTGCTACATCCGCTCCTTTTCTCGGTCTAGACGGCGCCAAAGTTGATAAACGAACGACAAAAAACTCGCATTACTCATGATGACGTCAATCAGCTTTGCACTCTTCCCACGACGAAATTAAATCTGAGCGAAATTAAATCTATCGGACCATAGTCTTGAGCGAACCGAAATGCCCAAACACAAAATTTCTAACCGGAACAAATAATGAAATATACAGGGTGACCTGCACTGTCATGACAAGGAATTTCGAATTTTTCAATGAAATTTGGCGCGAAGTAAAACCACTCGTTACAGTGTACACTAAAATGCCATAATTGGTAAAAATGCCGGATGAATGCCAATAATGCCAGATGAATACCACATCAATGCCTAAAATGCCAAAAAATGCCAGGAATTCTAATAAACCTAAACTCGATCCTAAATCTAAGAAATACTTAGTAATACGGCTATATACTTGGCAAATTATTTAATTGTTCGTTTACAGTTTAACTACAAGTCTCTGGTTAGTGGTTTAACTAGCAAATAATTACGTGGGCTCCCTTGATATTCTGCCAGTAATAGTATGGGGTCTCTGGTCCAAATCCGAGTATGGACAGAGTTGTTTTGTTTTATATTGAATTCAATGGGTAGGTTAGCCTTGGACGATATTCCCTGTCATTTATAAATAAATAGGAAAAATACAATAAACACATGTTCTATTTAAGATACATGAAGTAACAAAGCCAGCTGATCATTTGCTGCAAGAGACTTGCGTGCAATTTTTATAGGACCGGTGCTATTTTTCTTGCATGAATCGCGCAATTCTAGGGATAAATCTAGTTGTTTTTGTGTCACCAACCTAGTAAAATACAGCGGCGGCAACTATGATACTGAGAGACGCACTCATTACTTGTTTTTATTAATCTTATTTATTCTTGTAATTTTCATGTTTCTTCAAGCAATCAAAATTCAATTTTTATTTGAGGTTAGCAGCTTTGTTGACAAATCCATATGTTTCTTCTGTTGGCAGACATGTGGCAATTGAAATAGAATTGCACCATGTCAAATACCATGCAATGCTTATTGCATGCAAGAATTTGACCTTGCAATTTCTTTCTGCAAGTTCTTGCGCGTTGTATTGCTCCATGTCTAGCGGCCTTAACGGAACATAACTTTTCTCTCTGAATCAGCTTAACATTTTTAGAAGTACATAAAAGAGATATATGTATATTATATAAAATACATACACAATTTATTTATTGCTGTTAAATCACATCTTCCTATTTGTAAGGGTACTACACCTATTAACGTAATGGGACCGTAGAAAATATACCTCAAATAAAAACATTATCTCATTGTACGTGCATGATTGTAAAACTAACCTTTTTTCCACAACAACCATCCGGGTTTTTCGGCCATATATATGAATTGATGACTCTTTTCAGAAATTTCATAGTATATGAGGAATTTTCCGTATCGCACTACTGCGCCACTCTCCCAACATACCGGTCTTTATGGTACGATACTGATTACTGCGTAATACATTGTTCTGTCCGTATGTCGATGATTTGGCAATTATCACAGTCTTTATTTTCCGAAGAAAATTCTTCACTCGAATCATCTTGCGAATCTGACTCGACATCTGAAGAAGATTCACAGCTAGTTTTACTCAGTTTTATTTAATTTTGATTGTTTTAAATCTTCAGCAGCTGAAACCGATGCCGATGCCTTTCGTTTATTTTCAATAAATCTTCGAAGTCTATCTGTATTTATACTTTTCCTTTTCCTTCTTCTAAAAGACACAGTATGAGGATTTTTTAATAACTGCTGATTTGTTATTTGGCAGATTTATTTTCAAATATTGATGACTCTTTTCTAACAAATCGATATTTTTATGGGAGTAATCTTTCATATCCATGGACTGTTTAAATGGTTTTTGTCATTTTCGGTATCTTCACTGTCTTCTAGTCGGTCTTCTAAATTATCTTGAAATTGCATTACGGTATTGTTGTCCATACAAACTTCATTGGTAACTTCACAGACGTTTTCGTCAATAGTTTCCTCTTCTATATCGCATCTACGTGGTCAAAATTTTTTGGCAAACCCAATATATTGCACGCGTTAATGTTTACCTTCATTCCAAACTCCTCTTCGCTATTAAATGCATCTTTTTTTGCACGAGGAATTTTTGTGCCAATATTCATATTGTTAATCTCATCTCCCTGAACCATATGCGAAATGCATTTTTTTTTGTTCTCTTGGAAAAGTGAACAATTCCCCCAAGTCAATTTGAATTTTGTTGATCAGTGTTATCCGATTAATTCTAGATCACAACTCCTTAATGCTGAAATTTACCATAGTGCAATAAGTTGAAGTAAGAGATCGTGCGGTTCTAAACAGTTGTTCAGAGATTTGACTACTGTATAGTCAAGGACAAAACATATTACAGTTAAGTAATCTTTTTCTCTAAATAATCGAATGAGTTTAATTAACATGTGTCCGTTCAGTTCAATGCAAGCATATAAATTGGAAGAAATGGAGTTGTCCTTTAGTTTAAAATCGCCGTGATCCTTTATCCATTGGCGCCAAAATATTACTACCAAATGCTGTATAATCGATTAGAAAGACTTTCTTCTTTACTGATCAAACTTTTAATTAAATTGTTCATAATTTGGAGGTAGATTTTTGTGGCTGCACTGTCTGGAATTTCTTTATAACTTTTGAGACAATTTTTTTTTGCGGAATTCATCTTATCTTCCGGTGTCAAATTCGATTTGGATAGTAAAGTTTTGTCCTTCGTTTTCTGTTGAATTAGGGAATGTAGACTAGGGTTTAGCATAGGAAACTACAAAGCTGAATCAATACTAGTGCAAATACGTGGGGTACATTGACGGTCGGTACGCAACAAATCTGGTATTAATATTCGGTAGAAATGAATCCGGTCGAAACAGCTGCAAGTGAGGATGGAAATATTACAATCTAAATAGAGAATTAAGAAAATTATATCACCTCGTGATGCTATTGAGCTGAATTAGAATGTGTGCCACATGGACAGTTGCAAATCTCCGTCATGTGACGATAAAATAATTAATTAAATGGTTAATTACACTCTTCTTTAACTGAATTAATTATCTTCCACTCGGCTTTTACTTTAAATCCCCAAGATGAGATGATGGTGGATTAAATACCAAATCCTTTTTTGTAAATTTGAGAACTATTCCATGCCAGTCACACTTAAAAAATTGAAGAAAATTGGTATCAAAATCCCCAACTTTTGGAAATTGTTATCAATCAGCTGATATTTGGCAGTTCAATGCCAAGGCCAAGTCTAACAGAAATTATTAAGCATAACTGTTCATAGGATATTAACAATTCATCCAATTAAAAATTCGAAATTGCAATGAAAGTTCTTTGTAACATCTTTGTGCATCTCAATAAATGATATTATTATTATTATTATTAAAATTTGGACACGTAACCGGTGGAACCGCTAAAGAAAGCTTCAAAGGTGCCTAATTACATTTGCAACACCATAGGTCCGAAACACAATTCCATCTGCCGATTTTTTGGTACAAAACAAAGAGTTCATACCAATGCCGAGCGAGCCAAAGTCGAGATCGGTTTAAATCAAACTGCTCGCTCGAAATTGTGGAGCGTTACATGGTTCCGGTCCCAAAATAAAGCCTATGCCGAGCAAGCCGAAGGTGAGATCGACATAAACCAATCGCTCGCCCGAAATTCTTTGTTATACGCTTCCGGTCACAAAACACAGAGCGAATTCTAGCCATGCGCACTCAATGATTGTCAAACTACGAGATATGAAGTCAAAAGCCCAGTATTTCCACCTACAATGCATTTGCACTTATTAGAAGGATCAGTCATCAAACAGATATGTCAAACAGAAATTTGCTCCACGTATCAAACGCTCAATTTTTACCATACACGTTCAATGGGTTTCCAGTGCAATGTGCAAACGAGCTTTTACTAAAATAACCTATGGTAAAGGTTTCAGGAAAAAGACTAAATGCGTTTGTCCTATTTACCCGAAATTTTGGTAAACGAAGCCTAAGTGATGGTTCTTGTACAATATACCTCCGTTCCACATTCCCTCCAACTGCCAGTGCCATGCACTTTCTTGCAACGCCCTATTTTACCCTGTTCTCCACATGATACGAGTATATATTGTATCCTATCCCGGACTAGTTCTGCAAGTATGAATGAAAATCCATTTTATTTTAGAAATAATTTATTTAGGAACGGATCGTAAACGACTCTTATTATGGAATTACTCAAACAATTTTAAGAACGTATCGATTAACTAAAAGAAACCAGATCAGTTCTTTGGAATTCCGCCGGATTTTTTGCATTTCAATTACCGTAACGGATACCAATCCGAAATCGTGTAGGTGTATTGGCAAATGGTAAATAGGTCCATTAAGTACCTGATGCCTTACGGTGAAATGGAAATACCACTTCTTACTTAACGTCTGTATACTTGGCATCCTGTTACACTTTCATAATGGCACATTTTGATCGACAGTTAAAAATTACAAAAAAATTACATTCGTATTACAAATAAATAAATCGAGTCAATGAAACAAAACCAAAACATAACAGTAAAGTCTAACTGTATTAAGACGATAGTTAATCTGGAAAATTTCAACGTACTTCGAAACGAGCAAGCTGAGTCACATTTCTACATATATGGCCAATCGAGAAAGAATCTCTTGCAGATTGAGCCGCCAAGTTCAATTTTAACAGTATACAAGTTCAAGGTGTCGGTTGTGGAAGTAAATGTAAAACGGTAAATTGTGACACGTGCAAATTTGCGTATCGCGGTTCATCACAAATTTGTCGCAAAACTTCATGGCAATCGTCAGGTAAGTTATAAAATAAATCGAATTGATTGTTATTCAATCTAATGCATACTAAACCAATTTCCTAAGACTCTCTCTTATTGGTGAAGCAAGCAGACAATGTCTATAAAAAGTGAACTTTATTGGATATTTACAAAGATTACTTATTTTACATGCATCAATGATACACGCTATACTGCTATTTCGGGTTTTTATTTGAAAATGCCTAAATTTACGATGCTTTTAAATCGGTATTCGTATGTCTGACATTAAAAGTTTTCGGGTGTGAGGATACTATCCATGTAAATGTGTGAAAGTATACATTTTATGTCTTACAAGTCACAACTTGTAATAAAATTCCGACATTATTGAAATCTACGAGAATTTTGAAATTCAATGAACTATCAAGTAGTAGCGTTAATTTTAGTTGATCACATGATATACTTATGTATACGAAAACTTGGATGTTATGTCAAATAAAAGATAAAACAAATAAGGAAAGGTATAGGCTTAACATTTCCCAGAAATTGAAATATTTTTTCTTCATCTTTTACACAGCCAGCCATTTCCATTTCGTGGCCACATTTTTATTACAGATTGGCAATACTCTTAGCGTATGCTCAGGTTTCATACGGATAAATACAATTAATTAATAATCGATTGTACGTGCCTCCTTAATAAATCGTTAATAAATCATGTAAGTTACAACATTGTTTTTGAATTTTGGGAGACTAGAGGCTGATTCTCACTATACATAACGTTTCCATACCATATCCATTCCATAACCATTCCGTAAATTATTATAGGCTACGAAATTGACCTTTAAGTGATATGTGCGTAAGACATTCAGTCGCGCGCAAATACACATTCGCCTTCCATATGTGAACGGAAAGGAGAATGTGTATTATTATTATTATTATTATTTATTAAAAACTGTACATTTTCCAACTACTTACAGATACCTTTGCCTACATACATAAAAACCAAAATTTGTTGCATATTTGATTATCCTATATAAATCAGTCTACGTCCTCCGCTACACAGAGCTCTCCGTCCTCGCCCAAATTGCACAAAACACCACCCGCGCACCACTTCAAGACAAAAATGTTTACATCACCATCTGTTAGATGCCATCGGTACTCGGTTAGGATTCTGTTTTTTAATCGCGTTTTATAATTTTTTTAATATCGCGGAACCACATTGTTTTTTGTGTAAACTATATATTGTTTGTATATAGTACTTATAGCTAACACTATCAAAAAGTTTGCTAAATTAATTTCTGGATTGTTGTTTCTGTTTTTGAAAAGTCTATACATATCACTTGGCATTGCTGATTGTCTATTTAATAATTTGCACACTAGTATTTTGACTTGTTTCCACAGTTCATCTGTTAAATTACACTCTACTATTAAGTGCCATGCTGTACCGTCCTCGTTGCACCATAAACAGTTTTTATCTGTAGTTACACCAATTTTGTTAAGAAAAATCATGTCGGCCAGTCTGTTTTTTGCGAAACGCCATGAGGTGACAGCATCGATTCCGAGTGATGGATTTTTAAACATTTCACTCCAACATATTTCCTTTTCGTCCCAATTCCCTTTAAGTTTTCCGATATGATTATACGTGCGCGACTGCTCGGAACCTTTTTCTTTGCACAAACACAGAAACATTCCTGCTCTATGAACTGTTTAATGTTTATATCAACGTTTGATACACCATCTACCAGGAGGTTTGAACACGATACTTTGTTCGAAATGCACACTGGGTAACTGTCGTCAATAAAAAATTATTAACTTTTTGAGGGTAAATACTTTTTTTGTATTACACCACTGTAAAGGTTGATTTTTTAAGGGTTCAAATATTCTGAAATAATGTTCTAAGGCCTCTAACCATCATTACTCAACTTATCTGAACCAAATTTTACTCACATTAATGTAATTTTATGGGATTTGGCAAAGAGGGGTAGTTTTCACCCTCAAAAAATTAAGAGCGGCCATCGGAATAATATAGATTTTAAAATTTTGATGCAAATCGATTCATTTTGAAAAAGTTACCAGGTTTTATACTATTTTAACTTTCCAAGTTTCGTTTCCTGGACTATACGTCTATGTATAATTTACTTATAATATCAATCGACACACTCAAACAGAGTGAATGGCATGTTCTCCGTTAAAGTCTAAACGATACAGAACGATTTCTCTTAATAACATCATGGTACAAAAAATTACAGGGTATTCCCTCCTTATATCAATGTATTCAGTCTTTAAAAAAACCTAAAAATTAAGAAAAATTTGTCCATTTTCTAGTCACCAGTACAACTGAAATGGTACAAGGATGGAGGACACTTAGCTCCAAATCACGCCATCGACGATGGTAGAGGTATTTTGGTTATCACCGATGTTGTAGTATCCGATTCCGGCAACTACGTTTGTCAGGCATCTGACGGATTTGTAATCGTAACGCAATACACAACTGTAACTGTGGGACCACGTAAGTTTCTTTATGTTTATTCAATTCCAAATACTAATTACGTATTAACAATTATTATGCTGCTCAGTGTCATTAAAAAATGCACTGGCTGCACCAGGTAACTTTAACTTGAAACCATGGTTGACTAGTGTTTACAAGGTTTTTTTGTTCAGCTAATCCCGCTGTGCCTCCCACTGTCTCCATTACACCAAGCTACATACAAGTCCAAGAAAATCAACAGATTGAAGTACATTGCGTGGCCAGAGGAAATCCGGCACCGTCGTTACAGTGGCGACGAGTTGACAGGCCCCAAATGAATGAAAGAGTAAGTCGTGAACCGGCGTTGCACGTTTCCTACATTAAATTATTGACAGCATTCGTTTATTAACGGAGTCTTCCGCATACCTTACGCTCAAAAATCGGACGAAGGACAGTACGAGTGTGTCGCTACGAATTCTGCAGGTGTACAGGGTAGTACCGTGTATATTCAAGTCTTTCAGCAAAGTCCCGAACCAGCGATTAAAGTTACCATCACGCCCGCGCAATATTATGGTAAAATCAGGGAGACGTTTAGTTTAACTTGCGATGCCCCACGACCATGGCGTTCGATGGTTTGGTCTAGAGAAGACGGACAACCGCTCCCGTACAGCTCATCGCGTAGCGAAGATGAACGAGTTCTAACTGTTTATGATGCGAAACTTGAAGATAGCGGAACTTACGTTTGTAGTGTTACAGCGCAAACTACTCGGGGCAACGGAACCGCTTACGTATCGATTTCTGCTGAAGAATCTGGGTAGGTTAGCATTCTCAATTGCCATGACGTTTATTTCAAATGTTGTAGGGAATATCCGAAAGTAAGTGTGGACCCGACCCAAGTAACCGTGGATCAAGGCTCAACGATAGAACTTCGCTGCGAAGCAACTGGAGTTCCTGCACCTACCATTCAGTGGACACGAGTTACTGATCCTTTAGGTCCCAACGCTCAGCAAATAGGATCCGTACTGAAAATCCAAAACGTGCAGATCCGTGATCGTGGTGTATACGTTTGCGTGGCAAGTAACAGAAATGGCGTCGCTCAAAGTTCTTCAATCATCGAAGTGGAACGTATGTTACGAAACTGACGCAAAGATGTGATAATTCCAGTTATTTTAGGAAGGGAAGCTCCTGTAATCGAAATTCATCCCAGTAAGGCACTGACTGTGACAGCAGGCGGAAGTCTTATTATGCAATGTCGTATTATTACCGGAAGTCCACAACCTAGCGTGCACTGGAGCAGACCTAACGGACAACCTTTGAGCAACACTATTGAGCAGCTTTCAAATGGGGTTTTGAGGTAATATTCTGGTTTTCATTGTGATAGTCAGATACATAGGTCGTCTTTAGATTTACTTCAATCAGCTTGGTGGAAGCAGGTGAGTATATGTGCACTGCGGAGAACACGGCCGGAAAAACAACAGCCATTGGACACCTTGAGGTTCACACGCAACCGTCATTAACGATCTCGCCGCGTAGTGGCATTTTAAATGTTCGCGAAGGTGAATATGTTCGTTTGGAGTGTAGAGCGACAGGAGTACCTCAACCTACAGTACAGTGGTCGAAGCAGTTCGTTTCCTACAGTGGTGCGGCTCAAGAATCGTACGTATAGTTGTGAATATTGCTCCCAGTTAATAGTTTTCATTAGTCACGCAAGTCCTTTGAGTGGATTAGTACCCAATGTCGCTGTATATGAAATAACTAGAGTAACCAGCAGCGATCAAGGATATTACGTTTGTCAAGGTCAAAATAGCGCAGGAACTGCTGAGGAACGAGTCAGTCTTGTGGTTGACTCGGTACCAGAACGAGGTGATATTACAGGTACGTCATTTTTAGCTTTGTGCTTAGTTTTCCATTGTAAATATGATTAACAAGGGTTTCGTTTTTTTTAATTTTGAGGTGCGACAGCTTCCTCGTATTTTCCAAGAAACCCATTGTTGCTGCTTACATCAGCTAGTGTTAAAAGCCACTACTAAAATCATATTTTATTCAAAATGTATATTGTTTTGTGACCACGATTTATTAATGTGTTTTGTTTTAATTTCATTTGTGCTTCGTACTAATTGGGAATACAGTAAGGCCAGGTAAGTCTAACCAAATTATTAACATGTTTAAAATTAGATTAAATAGGTTCTACTGTAACACCTTTTTACCTCGCCCATCATTAAAATTTCAATCTTCTACTTAAGAAAGTGCAAATTCGCCCTTCTTTCCATGTAAACTTACCCAGAAAGCCAACGCATTGAAAGGTATTAAAGCTCATCTCACAAAATGTCTTTGGAATAAATGTCTAATTATTTGTACAATGAAATGACATACTCATGGCATGGTATTCTAAAGGTATTGAAACACTGAATCAGTGTTACAGCTCTTGTTGAAGAACCAATTTACAATATTCAAAGAAAAATCAATGTTGAGAGATAAAAAATTAATTGTAGGTACTACCTATATCATTGAGCCTGCTTTGATTTCTGAATCAAGTTATGTAGGTACTTATGCAGTTAAAACAGTGTCTCCTCTTGCACTACCTATGGATTGGTTTTAATGGGATATTTGATACTTTGAAAATTACATAGGAGTGAAGTTTTTCAAGAAAAATGAGAGAAATCACCAGTAAACCGTAGGAACAAAACCGATATTGAACATTTCATACGCTTTCTATAAAATACTGTTCAAGATACGTGCAAGAACGTTTTTTTTAAGAAAAAAAACTCTGCGCATATAGGACGAAACCCATTTTTCAAGGTGGTGGTTTTCACATAACCCTTTCAAGTCAAAACCTTTTAGTACCTATATCAAACAATGTCACCAATAGAAGATATCTGCGACGGAAAAACTCACTGCTCATTCCACTTTCGACGCCCTGTGTACAGATTGTTCACATTACACTTGACACAGTGAATTTTCCATTTGTCCATTTTGGAGGAATATTGTTTTGTGGGAAATCGGTACTTATGGAAAATGAGTAGAGTAGCGTCATTATGGCCTACTGGTCCTAAAGAACCTGTTTTCTTAGTCCTTTTTTTTTACAAAAGTTATTGAGAACTCTTTCGCCGGTTTCGGAAAAATTAACAGGAAAGCTCTCCTTTGCTAACAGATGCATTGCATTTTTCTCAAATCGCACAACATAACATATGGGAGGTGGTTTTCCCCATCTGCGTTACGTAAGTTATCATCAAAGCCAGGATCAAAGCTTACTAACGAGCTCCTAAGAAAGTTCATGATTTCTGTCCGTCCGTCCGCCTGTGTACATGATAACTCGCGAACGGTTTCGAATTTTTCAATTCTGTTTCAGTATTATGTTCAACATCACTCAAGGAAAAACTGATGAAATTTTCAGTGACTCTGAAGCTCCTTTGCTATATTTGTTACAAGTTTATTAATACTCCAATTAATAGATGAACTAAATTGTACGAGAAACGCAAGATCGTTTACTTCCGATTGTATGCAGATTCAAACTCGAGGCCTGAGAAGTCTTTCAAGGGAGTTAAATCCCAAATTTAATACCTATCAAATTTCTTATAGGTGCAAGAGCCACCCTGAATCAATCAGTTGGTATTTGAGACTATACAAAATCGCGAAACACATCAACGTTGGATTTCAGAGCGGGAGAACCCCTTGTCAATCACCCACTCCCCACTACAACTCTAATGGCAAAGGTCTTTCAATTCTTTATCCAACCCTGTAACATTTTTTTGCAAAATTAAACTCTGACAGGAAAACCGTACAGCGCATAGGTACCCAAAAACTTAGGTAACGTCGTGCAAACACAAATTTCGGGCCTTTGGAAGTGCATCCCCCGAATGAAACGTTCTGATCCTTCAGCTTGATATTTGGAAAAAAAATGTTTGTTTTCATTTCTTTTGCCACCAAATTTTTGCATTTTAATAAGATTTTAAAAAAGCAGGTATAAAACTACAACGATGCTATTTCAGAGAATAATGTTAGCTGTTACATATCTAAATAACTCCCAAACGAGATATGTTCAATTGTCCTCCCTTAAGGCAATCCAAAATTCGACCTTTCTTAGACCAATCCAAAGGCAGCGTCTTATACTTTTCAGCTTTAAAAAATGTATGAGTTTCATACTGCGAACGAAGTACTACATAATTTGAACTACTCAAAGAGGAGAACTTGAACCCCCTATTATAAGTAAAATCCAAATTGAGTGTCCACCAATCAGCTAAATAAAACTAGTTGATAATTACCACTACAAAATTTGGGTTACAGTTGCATTCACGAAAGGAGAGCCCTACGTCACTATAGTTTGTGAACCAATTTCAAACGGGTTCTTTATTCTCTAGCACATGTCAACACATGAGCGAGAGACTATATGAAATAGATGGAAATTGGTTCACAAACTATTGACGTATATGTATAGTTTCGTATTTTTTCGCGACTACTGAACCGCATAAGCCAAAGTAAGTACCTTTCTGTATAAGTTTATATTGAAAGGTCATTAGCTTTTCTGCTACAATTTTCACTATTTCATTCAGCTCAAAATCGAACTGATAATATCCATTTACTTTTCTCCAGTGCTATGCTTTATTTGAATCCTTTAGTTTCTACAATTTGGGTACCTAGGTACTAATTAGCGACTAATTTTTAAAGGAAATCGCTTTTATTACTAATAAAGCTAATTGACTTTAATCTGTAATCACCTCTAACCCTCACTTATTGGATTTTAAACTTAAAAGTCTGTCTTTTAACTTTAAAGTTTGACTGTACAGCCACACCAATACTATCTTTAATTGAAATCTAGGTGAAGATGGTAGCGCAGGTAACGCGGGTAATGAAGTAACACAGTACCCTCCTTACGTTACGCCACGAGTACCATATAAGGATAACGAACATATCCCTACGTATGGAGATAAAACGTTTACTGCGCCCGTTGGAACACGTGCGGAGCTTCGCTGTCAAACAAAAACACAAGGTACCGGTTTGCACCCCAAGTTCTAGCAAAGATGCTGAATACTCCTTAACTTTCAGCCGGTTCAGATCCATTGTATGTTAATTGGGTACGTGGCGAAAACTCGACGTTGCCCGAAAATTCCGTCGTGAGAGGTGGCACATTGTTCATTGACAATGTTCAGCCGACCGACGGTGGAGAGTATCGATGCCTCGGAGTTCATCCATCGGGTGCTATTGTGTTCAGTTTCAGTGCACACTTAGTCGTAGTGTGTAAGTAGACATGTTTTTACAATGTTGTACGTTTAGATGACCTCTCTTCTGAATCTAGTCGAGTGATTTGATTATTATTTAGATTAATTTTTGTTTCATTCAGCCGAGGAAGACATATGTGCACTAAGAGGTACTGTGTTTTCATCGGTGTTACTGCTTGCATTCTTGTACTTCATTCGACACAGTGTCAAATTAGGTAGACTGTGATCGGCTTTAGGTGTTAGTTAATTGTTTTGAAGCAACATTCCGATTCCTTATCACAACAAAACGGTTACGGGCAGTTGACTAGGTGATAAAACCCCAGAACCTTTTATTTTTCACCATAAAGATTACTTGTGTATCACTGTCCACAGCTACCAGCCGCTCTTACATCCTTAGCCATCATTCTTTTTGTTGTACGTTCTTCATATTCCTGTCCGGCATATATAATATACCATATTATATTCCATATATCGTATTCCGCGATTTATCATAATAGTACCAGTTTAGATACCACATATGTAACGTTAGGGTACCGTTTTCAAAGAATTTTAACAACCGGAACGGAGGGTGCATTTTTTGAACATAGGGATCTGAAAACGGTATGTTAACATTCAGTGTACTTCGCTTTATCAGAAATAAGGATTTTCAATTTACAATATATCTAGACCTTTTTGGCATATGATAGTGTTTAAAAATGAAAAGTATTGCCAAAGTATAGGCAAAATTTTAATTTTAGCGAAGATATCATTGATTTTTGAACGACTGGATAAAGAAATAGTATTTTTCGGTTTCATCATCAATTCAAACATTTTGAAGGGGGTACTTCCATTGCATGAAAACATTGGAATGAAACTGGGGTCACTATGCACCAACATACGGAGAACCAACTAACTCCATTTTGTGACAACTGGACCTAATTTGACATTGCTTCACATTTTATATGATTTTAAATCACATGCATGTATCATTCGATTCTTTCAAAGTATTAGTCTTTTCGTTATAAAATGATGCCACAACTACATACAATAAACTACCTTCGTAGCGCCTCCAAGAATAACTTTACACCCACCAAAACAAGTCGTACGCCCTGGAGACAACGCACACATCGAATGCGCTGCAACTGGACAACAGCCAATCTCCATAACCTGGACGCCTGTCGGACGAGAAATGCCCGCGAGCGGCTCCGCCGAAGGTGGCAATCTTCGATTTATCGGAATTCAAATATCAGACGCAGGTCGCTATAGGTGTACGGCAATTAATTCCGCAGGAGAAGCTGACGCAGTTGCTGATGTAGTTGTACAAGGTATCCCCTTTGTTAACATGATCCGGCTCACTCACTCTGGCTGTTGTTAGATTACCATCAACAGACGACTACAATCACTGCAGAAAATAGGCAACAAGTTGCGGCAG